>NW_024070205.1:51694105-51824672 GCF_014754425.2 Oryx dammah
AGTCCCTTGGACTGCAAGGAGATCCAACCAGTCCATTCTGAAGGAGATCAGCCCTGGGATTTCTTTGGAAGGAATGATGCTAAAGCTGAAACTCCAGTACTTTGGCCACCTCATGCGAAGAGTTGACTCACTGGAAAAGACTCTGATGCTGGGAGGGATTGGGGGCAGGAGGAGAAGGGGATGACAGAGGATGAGATGGCTGGATGGCATCACGGACTTGATGGACGTGAATCTGAGTGAACTCCGGGAGTTGGTCATGGACAGGGAGGCCTGGTGTGCTGTGATTCATGGGGTCGCAAAGAGTCGGACACGACTGAGCGACTGAACTGAACTGAAGACCAATTCAGTCTCACCTTCAACGTAAAATAAACTCTGAACTTCTGTTAAAGGCAGAAGCAGAAGGCTTAGAACTGGCCTGAGAAGACCAGGTCTGGGAGTGATGATCAAACTGATCCCTGGAGACCATGGATTACTTGGGAGGCTCTCCTGCCTGGCACCACCACTCTTCTAAGGTCAAGGGCTAAGAGCACAGAGTGAACTTGCAAGTTGATCTGGATACAACCAGAATCTGACCCTCCCCCAAATCTATTCTCAGTAAAGGATCAGATTTCTGATCCACATGCATTTTCCCCCCTAGGCCCTAGAAGGGAGAAAAGACTGTGGTAAAAGAAAAAGAAGGAAAATGATAAACTACGTTTTAAACTGTCGGTCCAGTAATGGAGTGGCTGTCAGTATTGATCATTGCAAGATCGTTGCAAGCTTAGCAAGAATCAGCTGCTGGGTCACAGCCTATTTGGAAAGACAAATGTAGTCCATTAAAAGGAATTGCATATCCACTACAGAAAGCTTCTTATTTGACTATCTTTACTCCTAACTGGTTTCCACTAGCCCTACAAGGCCCCACTTCTCCCTGGGAAGCCTTCCCCAAGGTTAGATGAGGTATCTCCTCTCTGTTATAGGGCTTCCTCAAAGTACACTATTTAAATTGCCTGTTTAAATTCCTAAGACTAGAGGCCATGTCGCTTCGCTGGTGGCTCAGCAGTAAAGAATCTGCTGCAATGCTGGCTACGTGGATTCAATCCCTGGGTCAGGAAGATCCCTGAAGTGGGTAAATGACAACCCATTCCAGTATTCTTGGCTGGAAAATTCCACGGACAGAGGAGCCTGGCGGGCTATAGTCCATGGGGTTGCAAAGAGCTGGACACAACTTAATGACTAAACAACAGAGACCATATATTTTAGCTCAGTACCTGGTGCATGGTAGATATTTAATACAAATTTATACAGTAAACAATTGAATTCAAGCCCCAAAGTCTCATTACCTAAGGTTTTATAGAGAGCCACATACTCTGTGATTTATCAGGCTTCTCAGGTGACTCAGTGGTAAAGAATCTGCCTGTGATGCATGCCCTGTGGGTTCGATTCCTGAGTTGGGAAGATCCCCTGGAGAAGGAAGTGGCAACCCACTCCAGTATTCTTGCCTGGATAATCTCATGGACAGAGGAGCCTGGTGGACTACTTCTCTTCGGGTCTCAGAGTCGGCACGACTGAAGCTAAGCGACTGAAGTTCACTAAGCCACTGTGATTCATCATGGTATAAGGTAGACTTGAAAGTGAAGTCGCTCAGTCACGTCCGACTCTTTGCGACTCTGTGGACTGTAGCCCACCAGGCTCCTCCTCCATGGGATTCTCCAGGCAAGAATACTGGAGTGGGTTGCCATTTCCTCTCCAGGGGATCTTCCCGACCCAGGGATAGAACCCAGGTCTCCTGCATTGCAGGCAGATGCTTTAACCTCTGAGCCACCAGGGACTTATGTGTATTTAGGAAGTAGATAGAGCAGACGGGGCTCAGGGCCCTTGACTAGCTAGAAATTCTATTAAATAGGATCCATCAGTTAGAATTGAGTTAGACTTTATGCAACAGAAAACTAGCGTTCATTTTCTCCTGAGAAAGAAGTCCAGAGGAACTCAGTCCTGGGCAGTTACCAGTCCTGACATTACCAGGAACCCCAATATACTCTGAGTTTCTCCAGCACCATCCTTAGCACTTTCCAAGGTCACTTCATGATCCAAGGTCTATTCATGGTCCAAGGGGACTGTGGCATGTCAGCCATCACATCTGCATCCAGGCAGCAGGACAGAAGGAGAAAGCCAATGGGCAACAAAAGGACTTCTGGCCCATCTGAGTCTAGGCAGGCTTTCTGGAAATTATACACATAACATCCTCTTTTATCTAATTGGTCAGGAAAGTTTGGAAATTTGGACTGTAGCTGGGCACATTGCTGCCACAAATAAGCTTGGAGTTTTATAATTAAGAGGGAAGAGAACAGATAGTATGCAGGAACCTGAAGCCTCTGCCCCAGTCTCCAAGCAAAACTGTCAGAACACCCCCCCTCCACCTTTAATATAAGTTAAAATATCAATAGATCTATAGGCAGCTCCACTTTGCTCTATATCTCAGTTCCCTTTGTTAGAGAGGCTAGTAATCAACCTTTTCATCTCTTTGTAGAGAACTAAGAGAAGCATGGAAAGGGTCATCTCCTGTGCTCTAGTTTTCATTTGCACCCATCGCTTGCCTTCGCTATGAGATGGCACTCCATGAAGGGGTCACCATAAACAAGCTGCAGAAAGGCTGTCTAGCAAGTGGGCAGATCTCACAAGCCTGGATGACTCAGCTGAAATGGGAATTGCCGACAACATTGAAACACAGGCCACTGGGGGCCCTGCTATGGGGTTGACAGCCTGGATGCTTTGTATTCCAGATCTGATGCTTGTAGAAAGTGCTCTGACTGCCTGCAGGTCTGTGCACTGGCCTCCAGGACAAGAAGGAGGAGGAGGGAAAATTTTCCTCCACCCTCATCCCCCAAGGCAGATGGTTCCCAGAGGCCACACTTAGCGTACCCTCACCAGGACCTGGGCAGAAGGCCCCGCTACCTTGCGCTCTCTAATTAGCATGCTCTCCAACTACAGCTTGATTTTCTCTTACATTGGAACCATCTGAAAGCAGGACAACCAATAAAGGAAACATGGGAAGTCATAACGTGTGCTGGGGTGGAGTCCTGGCCCTGCCCCTTGCTTTCTGTGCTATTTTGCTGACTTGTGTAACTACCTCCAACATGTCTACTTCCTTAGGTGAAATAGGAGTGGTAACACCACACCTGCCTCACCAAGGGGCTCTGAGGAGTGAGCAAGATAATGTTGGTGAAGTGAAGTTTATTTAGAATAGTGCCTGAGTACTATAGGTTCTCAACAGAAGATAGTTAAGTTTACATCTGAGGATGCAGAATGGAAATAGATGACCAAAGTCATTGTAGAGACTCAACCCCTGAACAAAGCTTTCTCTGAAGCTAGAGAAATATGCAATCCTGGTATCTGGGCTGGAATTCCAGGAAGGGATGGGCAGTTAACCTTGGAAAGCCAGCCCCAGCCCCAGACACCAGGCTCCAAAGGGCAGGGGCCCCTCCCCAGCGCCCAGAGAATGGATTCACATCTTGTCCTGGTGACACTGCACTTGGAAAAACATGATTGATTCTGTGGTTCAGGTTGAAAAGGGAGGGGACAAAGACTGGATGCCCTTGCATAAAGCGTGTATCCTCCCTGTACTTTCTGGTTAGAGAGGCACTTGGTAATCATTTCATTAGTGTCTCTTAAAACAATCTCTTAAAACAAGAGATAGCTTATCCCTATTGATGAAGGCAGAATATAGAAGTAACAAGCTGAAGAGCATGAGATGGAGTAGCAAAAGTTGAGTTGATGACTCCCAGATTTCCAGGATGTTGCTTACTTAACTCAGCAAGCTCCAGCCGTCCACTGGGTGAATGCCTGGTAGGGCCTCTGCAGTCCGTGCACTCACCGCTCACAACAGCCACTCATAATCCCAGGAAAAATGCACACGTGGAATTCTAGTATATGGGACTGTTTTCACTCACAGTTTAGGACAAGAGGTGAAAAATGACTCATCCAACCAGATCGCAAGTGGATCTGACTGCCAGCAAGTCCTGGAGCGGGGAGGTGGGATCTCTTCCAGGACAAATGTCACACTATAGAGCCCTGGAGATGCGATGGGACTGGGATAGGGTTAAGAGAGCCAGATGCAGCCCCATGTTTTCAGCACCTGCAAGGAATCATGGCTGGAGTGTGGACCCAGTGGGCCGAGGAGGTTGAGGCAAATCTGAGTGTCGAGATAAAGACAGTTCACGCTTACGCTGCACCTACTGTGAGCTGAGCCCTGTCTCATTACATATATTAGCTCATTCTTGGCTATGATTCTAGAAGCAGGTATGATCATTATCGTCTTTACAGAGGCTGGGCCTTGAGCTCAGGCAATCAGGCTCCTGATTCTGGAATCTCCATTGTTCTTCCTTAAGTTGCCTCTCAGGACACAATTAGTGTGAGCTGAGTGTTGGGCTCTGGCACCGGGGACATGGACCTCTCAGGGATGAGGCCTAGCCTGCTCCCAGTGGGGGCCAGTCTGCCCCCCTCACCCAAGAGTCTCAGGTCTTCAATCAAGGCAGGCAGTGTCACGATCTGTCGCTGGCACCACAAGCAGAATCAATCCTGGCACATGTCCTCCTGGTTGGGTTGGTTTTCAGGGGACAGGAGGCTTCATGAGCTTGTCTGAAACTGTGCCAAAAATGTGGTGAGCCCACTTGGCCTGATGGGTGAGGGAATTAGGAGCAGGGGGCCAATGGCTTTTCCTTCTTTAGCGAAGCCTGTGGGCACCTGAAACCAGCCCCAAAGCTCAGGCCTGACTTCATGCCTTCCTGGTCCTGGGGAACAGAGCTTACAGATTCTGGAGAGCACATCCCATTTCATTTGGATTCAAACACCGAAGTAGCTCCCTCTGCTCATTGAGGCAGAACCTCTTCCTTTTGCTTCTCCAGAAAACCCCGGAGTAACAGCTGTTGTGGATTACTAAGCTGAATCAGCCTGGAAACTGCTGGTGTGGCCCCACTCACTAGGGGTGTTCGGACAAGGAGACTGCCTGAGCTGGAGCTTCTGGGAGGACTCCTTGCGGTGGCAGGTCTGCCTCAGCTGCGTGTTCATTGACTCCTGGGGGAAAACTGACTAGTCACAACCATCCCATGCCAGTTGTCAAGACAGGCCTCAGCAAGCAGGCAGCATGGTGGGAGGTGTCCTGAGTCAGCTGGGATGGGAAAGCTACCTGACGGCTGACCTAAGTCAGTGTGTGTCATGCCCTTTCTACCCTCTGGCATCCTCTGTTTCTTCCTAACACCTTTTCTCCACCAGGTGCCCTGCGTGTTGTGGACAGCGAGCAGGACAGGAGGACAAGAGCCCCCCAGCAGAGCGGGCAGCGGTCCCTTCCTCCCACCACACCCACTGGCTTACACGTCAGACGCAGGTGACTGCCCCTCCCAGGGGGACACCACAAGCTCTTTTGTAACGTTTTAAAGCAGCCATGGAAGTGCCAGATGACAACATTTCCCTTGGAGATTGAGAAATTGTGATTTGGGTGATGGCAGGATTCTGAAACTTGGGACAGGTTGGCTTCCCAGGGGCAGAGAGGGTGATGTCAACCAGGCCCGCTTCCTAGGTTAGCCAGAGGACCTCGACCCTCTTGTTTTCTATACTGAGGTTGGGTAAAGATTTCATCTGAAAGAGTTCCTTTTCTTCAAAAATGTTGACAGCAGGGGACTTCCTGGGTTGGTGCAGTGGCTAAGACTCTGCACTCCCAATGCAGAGGGCCCAGGTTTGATCCCTGGTCAGGGACCTAGATTCACACACGCCACAACTAAAGAGTTCGCATGCTGCAACTAAAGTTCCTGTGTGCCACAGTGAAGGTTGAAGATTTCAAGCATTGCAATTAAGACCAAGCACAGCCAAGTACATCAGTATTTTTAAATGTTGATAGTGGGACTTCTCTGGTGGTCCAGTGGCTAAGACTCTGTGCTTCCACTGTAGGAGACACAGGTTCGATCCATGGTCAGGGAACTAAGATGCTGCACGCCATGTGGCATGGCCAAAACAGAAAATAAATAAGACTTTTTAAATGTTGGCAGAGCCCTGATGTATGTTATCCTCACCCTATTCCTTAGTAGCTGTGAAGAGTTTTGAAAAAGGAAAAAGCAAAGAGGGAGAGACACTCAGTCCCTGGGTGTGAGGAAAGGTGACAAAATCATCCAGGCCACAGCAGGGCACCTGTGAAGGAGTCTCTACACCTCCCTCTAAAAGACACAGATCCTGGCCTAACAGGCTCCTCAAACTCTCTTTTTTGAGGCATATTTATTATTTTAGTTGCTCAGTCATGTCTTCCTCTTTGTGACCCCATGGACGGTAGCCTCTGTCCATGGAATTCTCCAGACAAGAATATTGGAGTGGGTTTCCATTCCCTCCTCCAGGGGATCTTCCTGACACAGGGATCGAAACCAGGTCTCCTGCATTGTGGGCAGATTCTTTAGCATCTGAGCCATCTCCAAGGAATAGTAAGATCACAATATGAAATAGTAATCTGAGGTAACAGTCACATAGAGGAGTCCTACATAATCCAGAGCTTAAAAGAAAATGTGAAATTAAGTCATGAATGCCTTCAAACATAGGAAGCAGCTTCTAGACTCCTCTGGTCCTGACAGATACCACCCAATGCTGCTTCAGAGTGAAGCCCAAGAGTAAACAGGTGCTAATTCGGCTGATTTGTCCTTTTCTCTCGTTTCCTGGGTGTTTGAACCTCTGAATACAGAGAAGCAGAAAGGAGCATCTCAACCCATTTAGGTGGTGGCCTCCTTTGGAGTGAAATGTGAGGCCAGGGCTCCAGCCTGCGGCAGTCCTGAGAATTCCCAGGAAGGCTTTGTGCTCTGACCTGGATGCCTGTCCAGAGCGCCTTGGCTGGGCTTCCCCTTCCTTGGGGTCATGCGGCTATCAATTCACTGGAAATGTTTCCTTTCACGGCCTTTTCCAAAGTGCCAGGTGAACGCCAAGCGCTAACTTTGCAACGTTCATTCACCCCCGGCTGAAGCTTTTCAAGCAGTGTAGGAAGGTTATGTGTTTGCAAACCAGCATAGTAGGGCAGAGTGATTTGGAAGCCATTTCATTTTTTCAGTTCATCAAACTCCTACTCACTGGGAAACTAAACCAGCGATATGAAACCTTTCTGGAGTTGTGACACCCTATTGTCACTCATTTCATCTCGTCAAACACCCACCCCTCTTAAAAATGCCATGAGGCACGTATTTATTTTTAAGATGAAGGTGAATTAAAATTGGAAAATTACCCAAGAATTTTCTGGCACTCTAGCAAAAAAAAAAGGTTTACCAGAGATGTTTGGATATCAGAACCAGGGATCAGTACTATATACAGGGAAGACCTTTGACCAAACTGAGAAGTTGGAGGCGTTTTTCTTTGCTGCCTCCCCCCTCCCACTACACAATTCCTTTCCCCCGTGGACATCTCCTCCACAACATACGTGTTCTCTTACCGCCCTGCGCCTCACGCAGGACTGGCCTTTACCACCCCCTTCACCCGCTGCCTTCAATGTCCTCTACTGTTTCGGTCAGCACTTATCTAGTGCCAAAACCTGCAGGTTTCTCTTGTAGGCTAGCTGTTGGGAAAGAAAAAACAATAACTTCAAGTTCTCTTCCAGCATGAAAATTTTAGTAGAGTTAATTTTGGTAAAAATGCATCTCTCTCGGGGATAATTGTAATTTAACTAGAGCTAGTATCATACACAAAAGAATTCATTTCCAGTGGAATTTTAACAGGTAATATTGATAGAAACGGTTGCTAGAGAGTTGAGAGATTAGCCCATTCTAGTCATGCAAACCTTTGCTTTGGAATAGTATAAAAGGCCTTGGATAAGAGGTGACCTGAGTCTATTTCTGACTGCATCCAACTCAACCAATATTTACTAAGCACCTAAGATATTCCTGGCATTAGGCTAGGTCTTGGGAATCCAAAGATGAATGAGACATACTCCGTGTCCTCAGTGAACTTCTAGTTCATTAACAGACAGCTAATATCATGATGAATGTTTCCTCAGCAGTACAGACAAAACACTATGGGAACATCAAGAGAGGATAATTAATTCTGCCTGGAGAAAGCTACAGAGAATTAATGTTTGCATCGGATCTTTAAGGATGAGAAGGACTTCAGCAGACTGAGCAAGAGAGTGAGGACAGTGAGGGAAAAACACTGAAATAAAAGCACGAGGAGGAGGCGACGGGGGTGGGGGTGGGGGTCCAGACATGTGTGACTCAGGAAGGGAAGGGGCAGGAGTGACGCTGAAAAGCAAGGAATAGGTCAGATTTTGGAAGGGCTGTCAGGAGTGGAAATGTTACTCTGCAGCCTGTGTGGAGCCATGACAAGCTTTTTGAATGTTCATGGAGAAACCATTCAGGACGCTGCCACCTTCTCCTAGGCAAGAGGCACGGCAGTTTTACCCAGGGCTACGAGGATGGAGTGGAGAAGGCAATGGCACCCCACTCCAGTACTCTTGTCTGGAAAATCCCAGGGACAGAGGAGCCTGGTAGGATGCAGTCCATGGGGTTGCTAAGAGTCGGACACAACTGAGCGACTTCACTTTCAATTTTCACTTTCATACATTGAAGAAGGAAATGGCAACCCACTCCAGTGTTCTTGCCTGGAGAATCCCAGGGACGGGGGAGCCTGGTGGGCTGCCGTCTATGGGGTCACACAGAGTCGGACACGACTGAAGCGACTTAGCAGCAGCAGCAGCGGCAGCAGCGTGAGGATGGAGAGGAGGGAAAAAGATACTCTGAGGATGGAATGACTGCAAACAATTGGCAGTTTAGATGCTTGAGGTCAAGGTGAGGGAGCAGTCATGAGTGACAGATGAGGCTTCCTGCACAGGCTTCAACGTGGTGGCAATGCCAGTACGTGAAGACAAGTGTGGGAAATAATAATGAGCTTGGTTTGGTGCCTGTTGGGTTAACAGACCAGGGTGTGGAGTGAGGGTGGTGATTGGTATCCTTGCAGAGGATTCTTCTGTTGTTTATGATTCAGATCTTCCTAAGAGGACACCAAGTTCTCTTGGTGTCTGTGCCAGCCACATGTCCACACACATCCATCTTTGATGTGTGATATGTGGCATCTTCTTCCGATGTCATCACGTCTTCTGTCAGTCAGCAGGAATTTTGTGTGCTGGAAGGGAACTTAGAAGGTATTATCTCCTTCCCAAAGCAACAACAAGCCAATGAGAACCACCTGCACAAGGAGCTGGCATTGGATAAGTGTTAACAAGAGTGTTGGAAGGAGACAGGCATAAATGTAGACAGGTGCAAACAAGACCCCTGGGACTGCTGCTACCATTAACCAGAGTCAAGGCCAGATAGCAGCTCAGTTCCCCCTTGAAGACAGACCTGCTTCTCCACTTTCTAGATGTGAATATATGCCCTCTTCCTTTATCTCTTGTTTTCACCTCATCTTTCTTAAGTAACATCCTTGCCTGGGGAACTATCTTTCCAAAGAAAACTTGGGACTTCCTTCTGATTATTTCAGCAGGAACATTGTATAGTGAAAAACCAATGTTCATTTATGAGCTAGAACTCTGTTGTGACGATAAAGTGGTTTGGGAAATGTTTGGACAATTAGAAATACATCTTGAAAATCCTAAAAATGTGCATGCTCTTTGACCTGGTAACCCTTCTTTGACTTTACACTAAAGTAATAGTGGATGAGTGTACAAATATGTATGTGTAGAATTATGGATCTTGCTTGTTATAATATTAAAAAAACTAAGAAATAACCTAAAAGGCCCAAAATAAGAGATTAAATAAATGATCACAATTATCCACATAACAGAATTTTATAAAAATTAACTTATCAAAATGACAATATATCAATGTTTATTGACAACTAGAAAGCTTAGAAAGATGTTCAAGTTTCATTCATTGAAAATAACTACTTACATAAATATATTATGTAAAATTTTAATAAAACTATCTGGAAACAAAAATCAAGAAAATGTAAATAATAATTATCTAAGGGAATGGTAGGAATTTCTATTGGTTTAATTATTTTTCTTCCTGCTTGTCTTTATTTCCTAATCTTTCTACAACTAGTATTGCTGGCATGACTAAATATCTATACTTCTCTCAAATGTGCAACAGCCAGTTTATCAGCTGTCTTTCCAGATTGAAGAGCAAAGGAAGAACAGAAAAGCTTTTGGAAAAAAACTCTATTGAAAAAAAAAGTGGCTGACTTGGAAATTATGAGATACAAAGTATATTTTACAAGGAGATCTCCTTTCTTTTGCCCATGCACCCTCTGGGGGATTCTTTGGCACCCTCTGAAGAGGAACTAAAAAGCCTCTTGATGAAAGTGAAAGAGGAGAGTGAAAAAGTTGGCTTAAAGCTCAACATTCAGAAAACTAAGATCATGGCATCTGGTCCCATCACTTCATGAGAAATAGATGGGGAAACAGTGGAAACAGTGTCAGACTTTATTTTTGGGGGCTCCAAAATCACTGCAGATGGTGATTGCAGCCATGAAATTAAAAGACGCTTACTCCTTGGAAGAAAAGTTATGACCAACCTAGATAGCATATTCAAAAGCAGAGACATTACTTTGCCAACAAAGGTCCATCTAGTCAAGGCTATGGTTTTTCCAGTGGTCATGTACGTATGTGAGAGTTGGACTGTAAAGAAAGCTGAGTCCCGAAGAATTGATGCTTTTGAACTGTGGTGTTGGAGAAGACTCTTGAGAGTCCCTTGGACTGCAAGGAGATCCAACCAGTTCGTTCTGAAGGAGATCAGCCCTGGGAATTCTTTGGAAGGAATGATGCTGAAGCTGAAACTCCAGTACTTTGGCCACCTCACGCGAAGAGTTGACTCATTGGAAAAGACTCTGATGCTGGGAGGGATTGGGGGCAGGAGGAGAAGGGGACGACCGAGGATGAGATGGCTGGATGGCATCACTGACTCGATGGACATGAGTCTGAGTGAACTCCAGGAGATGGTGATGGACAGGGAGGCCTGGCCGGCTGCGGTTCATGGGGTCGCAAAGAGTCAGACGCGACTGAGTGACTGAACTGAACTGAACTGAACTAGGGAATTCTTTGGCACCCTCTGGGGGATTCTTTGGCACTGGGTACTCTCATGTCATAGTCACATATGATATAAAGAGTCATCTATAGGGTCCTATTGGGAGAAGGAAATGGCAACCCACTTCAGTATTTTTGCTGAGAGAATCCTGTGGACAGCGGAGCCTGGTGGGCTGCCGTCTATGGGGCTGCACACTCAGAGACGACTGAAGCGACTTAGTATGCATGCATTGGAGAAGGAAATGGCAACCCACTCTAGTATTCTTGCCTGCAGAATCCCAGGGACAGAGAAGCCTGGTGGGCTGCCGTCTATGGGGGTCACACAGAGTCGGACATAACTGAAGCAACTTAGCGGCATAGGATCCTGTTAGGACACAGTCCCACCTTGTCCTCCAACTTTTCCTAATATATTAGCTCTTCCAGAGTCTCTCAGATAAAAAACAAAAACAAAAAGAAAGCCACCCAAGAGTTAATTTCTAAGCTATTATTAACTTTTAATTCTATTTTTTCTGTGCAGTTTACATTCTAAACTGGACACGTTGCCACAAAGGATGAGTATTCATGATGAGAGTGGTCAGATGAGGGTGACCAGTTCTGAGAATAATAAACCTCAACGGAAGCCAAGGAGATGCTGGGAAACGGACTTGTAGAACATGGTCAATTCTAACTGGTAATCATACATCTGCAAAATAAGATATTATTATTCTTACCTCTACCACTGAGGGAGAGAGAGAAAAGATAGGATCCAGTGTTGGCAGTAATACAGGGAAACAGGCTTCATAGGCTGCTGATGCAAATGTAACCCTCCATAACATTTTTTTTCACGGCTTTGGCAATGCAGATTCAAAGCTATCCACAGGTACCTACCTTTTGACCCAGGATTTCTACCCCTAGAAATTTATTTTAAGGAAATAATCAGAGGTGTGATTATATGCTTATCTATAAGAATATTGATTGGCTCTATTAAGAATAAGTAAGCTTCTATCACACAGGTCTGTGCTCAAATCACAACTAGCTGAATGAATCTAAGTAATTTCCTCAACTTCTTTAAACCTCAGTTTCGTCATCTGTAAAATGGGCACAATAATATAGTACCTTCTCCTAACTATTTCCTGTGCCACTCCTCACCATTTTTTTTAACTTTTCTTGGTACCAAAACTCCTTACAGGAGTAGTCTATCTGCACTCTCTTTGAAATTCACTCCTACCCATTTCTTGCCCCCGCCACTTCAGTGAAACTGATATTGTCAAAGTTACCAACATTGACTAAATTCAAAGAATAATTCATAGCTGTCATTAAATTTACCCTTTGGGCATAATTTGACACAGTCGGCCCCTCCTTCTTGGACATACATTTTTCTCTTAGCTTCCAGGACCCTGTACACTCTTGATTTTCCTACTGTTTCACATTGCTCACTCATCCATTTCCTTGGCTGGGTCTTCCCTTTTCCCTGCCCTGTTAAGGATGGAGCACCTGCAACTCAGTCCTTGGTCTTCTCCGCCTACACCCCTTCACCTCACCTGATGGTCTCATCCAATTTCAGTAATATCTGTATGCTGATGATTCTAAAGTATTTCTCCCTTCCTGATCTCTCCCCTGATTTTTCCAACTGATGACACAACATCTTAGGGTGTCTAATAGTCATCTCAAAATGAATATATAAAATAAAATTAACATCTTTATTTTCACTCCCCAATTTGTTCCTCTCCCTGGGATTCCTACCTCCATTCCGCTCTTCAGGTTGTTCAGAACAAAAACTTTAAGGTCATCCTTAACTTTTTTTTTCTTTCCTTGTCCCCTCCTACATCCTATCTTAGAAAATCTGTTGACTCTACCTACAGAACATACCTGAAATCAGATCAGTTTTTACCACTGTCTCTGCTACTAGCCTGGTCTGAATTACTGAAATAGAGTTGCCCTGTGACCATCCTTACTCTCCACCACTTTTTAAAAAATTTTGATATTTATTTATTTATTTATATGGCTGCACCCGATCTTCATTGCTGCTTGCCCGATCTTTCATCTTCATTGCGGCATGTGGGATCTTTAGTTGGCATGTGGGATCTGGTTCCTTGACCAAGGATCGAACTGGGGACTCCTGCATTGGGAGCACGGAGTCCCAGCCACTGGACCACCAGTGAAGTGCCCCCACCACTCTTTTCTCAAGACAGCAGCTTGAATGATTCTTTCATGTTTTAAGTTAGAGTATGGCACTTTTCTTATCAAGTCCTTGAAGTGGTGCCCACTTGGAGTAAAAAGTCAAATCCCAACGAAGGCTCTCACGGTCCTCCGTGATCTGGTTTCTTACGATCACTCTCATCTCATCTTTCACTACCCTCCCATTCATGCCCTCCCTCACAGCCACTTTGGTCTTTTTGCTGTTTCATTACCACAGATAGTCCTGTCTTCAGGGCTTTTGAACTAGTCACACTTTTGCCTAGAATGATCTTCATTTTTCTTCTTTTCAAGTCTGCTCAAATATCAGTGTCACAGGTTGGGTTCCCTGGAGGCCTTGGAAATGGAAATTGGTCTTATTGTTGTTGTTCAATTGCTAGGTCCTGTCCGACTCTTTGTGCCTCTATGGACTGCAGCACTCCAGGCTTCCCTGTCCTTCACTATCTCCTGGAGCTTGTTCAAATTCACATCTATTGAGTCGGTGATCATCAAACCATCTCATTCTCTGTCATTTCCTTCTCCTCCTGCCTTCAATCTTTCCCAACATCAGGGTCTCATCCAATGAACTGACTCTTTGCATCAGGTGGCCAAAGTATTGGAGCTTCAGCTTCAGCATCAGTCCTTCCAATGAATATTCAGGATGGACTTCCTTTAGGATTGACTAATTTGATCTCCTTGCAGTCCAAGGGACTCTCAAGAGTCTTTTCCAACACCACAGATCAAAAGCATCAGTTCTTCAGTGCTCAGCCTTCTTTATGGTTCAATTCTCACATCCCTACATGACTACTGGAAAAATCATAGCTTTGACTAGACAGACCTTTGTTGGCAAAGTAATGTCTCTGCTTTTGGAATACGCTGTCAAAGTTTGTCATAGCTTTTCTTCCAAGGAGCAAACGTCTTTTAATTGCATGACAGCAATCACCATCTACAGTGATTTTGGAGCCCAAGAATATAAAATCTGTCACTGTTTCCCTCGTTTCCCCATCTATTTTCCATGAAATGATGGGACCGGTTGCCATAATCTTCCTTTATTGAATGCTGAGTTTTAAGCCAGCTTTTTCACTCTCCTCTTTCACTTTCATCAAGAGGTTCTTTAGTTCCTCTTTACTTTCTGCCATAAGGGTGGTGTCATCTGCATATCTGATATTTCTCCCGGCAATCTTGATTCCAGCTTGTGATTCATCCAGCTTAGCATTTCGCAAAATGTACTCTGCATACAAGTTAAGTAAGCAGGGTGACAATAAACAGCCTTCATGCATTCCTTTCCCAATTTTGAACCAGTCTGCTGTTCTATGTGTGGTTCTAACTGTTGCTTCTTGACAAACTGGTCTGCAGCAAGTTTATTAAGGAGTGTCCTTTGGGTCAACTCCCACATCAAGGAGAGGAAGAAGCAGGGTTTATGTGTTTCAACAATGCTGTCAGCCAACCCCATGTGTAGTTCTGAAGCCTGCAGGCCTTTTGGAGCTGGGTTGGGTTAGGATACGGGGCTAGGATAGTCTTTCCCTGATTCACCTAGTTGTTGGACTGAACTGCTCTTTGGTGGGCAGCTGTAGGGAAGGGACCATGTAACTCTCCTCAGCAGAGGCACTTCCAGGGCATGGCTGACAGCTGGGGCCTGTCTGCTGGCC
This sequence comes from Oryx dammah, assembly GCF_014754425.2. NCBI lineage: Eukaryota > Metazoa > Chordata > Mammalia > Artiodactyla > Bovidae > Oryx > Oryx dammah. The sequence continues at coordinate 51,708,923 of NW_024070205.1, forward strand.
GCACTCCTAATAGGGTGAATAAGGTCATCAGCTCTGACGGGGATCATGGGCAGTGCATTATAGCATTGATTATAATCCAATCCTTCTGTGCTAGATCTACTGCTTTGTAGAAGTTTGGGGAGCAGCTCCTCCAGAATTCCTGGGGGCTTCTTTCCAAGAGGAAACTTACAATAGGAAGGTTAAGGGGATAAACATGGCAGACCGCCTTGGGGCAACAGTTGAAATGTATTTTCCCTCCTTCCCCCTGTTATCCATTCTAGACCCCAGTCATGCACAAATAGCTCTTCTGCTGGTCTAGGTGGTTGACCCGGTGGGTGACCCAGACCCTCGTTTCTGAGGGATATGTTCCCTGTAACCATGCCCTTCTCATGCAGAACTTCTGGATTGGTCCCTATCAAAATCGACTGGGGAGTACCAAGGGTCACCCAAATGGATCTCCTGCATGCCACATATGTTCTTTCTTTTTTGCCCCAAATGTGTAATAGCCATCCAGCCTTCTCCACTGTTCAGTGTCTGTCACCCCTGCCGAGACAGTGACTCCTCTTCTTGCATGCTTGTCATTTGGCACCAAAAAACCAAACTCCCTGAGTGGCAGCCATAGCTTATAGTTCAGGGAGAATTGTTTATGTCCCCTGGGAACAATTGTTTATGTAGAAGTATTTCTTCTTTTATATTCAAGATCTCTAACCCTGCAGAGTCCAGCATTGCAGAGACAGGAATAATAAATTCTCTTTGTGCTTCAAATTCTCTTGTGCTTTGTGGATCATTGAGGCTGATGGTAAAGGGAGTCATTCTTGCTTCTACTTTTTGGTTCTTAGACTAAGAAAGTTTGTTGCCATTCTCACCATGCCTCCAAGTTGATGCCCCAACAGCCTATTTCTTCACTCTCTCTGATTAGATAGTATGATGTATGTATACGGTCATGGGTCTTCACTTGTACCTCTTTTGCTATAACGTGAGCCCTTGGTCCCTGGTGGCTCAGACGGTAAAGTGTCTGTCTACAATGCGGAGACCTGGGCTCAATCCCTGGGTCGGGAAGATCCGCTGGAGAAGGAAATGGCAATCCACTCCAGTGCTATTGCCTGGAAAATCCCGTGGACAGAGGAGCCTGATAGGTTACAGTCCATGGGGTTGCAAAGAGTTGGACACGACTGAGCGACTTCACTTCACTTTGGTCTAATACAATGTTATGTGGGATCTGATACTGATGGATTGGAATACTCTAGAAGACTTGGGTAGCAGTACCAGCTCTGCATGGAGAAAAGGTAAAATATTCCATCACTGGAATATCTAGTTCTTGCAACATTAATTGAAAATAAAGAAGAAGAAAGAAAGAAAACTTTCAGTAAAATAAGTGTATTTCCTCACCAATAAAATACTTTGTAATTACTGAAAACTATGTTTTCTAGAGACTGGTTAGTAACATAGTCTGTGCTGTCCTGTGAAAAAAAGCTGTTTACAAAACATTTTATACACAAAACAACCCGTACCATCTTATTTTATAAATCTATGTTAGCATAGAAAAAAATTCAATAAATGGTAGTTGTCATATTCTACATTTATCTGAGTCCCAGCACTTTTCTTATATAATGAGTAAGTTATATATTAAAGTCATAACATATTAATCATTTTTGTGTCATAATTTAATGCAAATTTCCCCAGTCTGTTGTTTCCTCATTTGCATAAAAGTTTTAAATTTAAAAAATTCAAATCTGTTCATCTTTTCTTCACTGATAACTTCTCTTGCTTTAAAGCCATGAGAATTGTCAATCCTGCTCAGACTTAATAAATATCATATTTTCTGCTAGTTTTTCTACTTAAAAAATTTAATTGCTACTTCTCACAAAGTAGCTAGTTGGTTTCCCAAGGATGAGAGCAAAAATAAGACTCAGTGTTGGTCCCTGTGGCTGGCTCTGTTGTTGGACATGCAGCTCAGTAGCTAGATCAGCTTTGGTGAGGGGGAGCGCAAGCTTCTGGACTCAGTAATAGTCTCTATCCCCCCATATGTTTCCTCTACTCATGCAGCCAGTGTCCCAGTACATACGACAGACGTGGGTTGACTCAGCTGGCTGAGTCATTCACTTACCTGGTTGTTTAGTACTTCTTTGAAGAGAAGGTATTATTGTGCTAGCCAATCCTTGAGTAGAAATGGCAACCCGCTCCAGTATTCTTGCCTGGAAAATTCCGTGGACAAAGGAGCCTGGCGGGCTACAGTCCATGGGGCCGCAGAGAGTTGGTCATGACTAAGCAACTAAGCACACACACGACCTTTACACTGCATGCCAGCTCCCAAATGTCCATCCAAGCGTCTCCACCACAGACTTCCTTGTCCTAATCTTCAACTCTTTCTCTTTCAAGGCCAGTGACCAAGCCATTCACCACAGCCCATGAGTTTTTATTTATTCCAAAACCCAAAGCCACATTTTTTTCCAAACAAATTGGATGACAGATTCAGTGCCTGCAGGTCTGGCCATGAAGAGGAGTTTTGCTTCCGTTGTCTTTGGAGATCACCCTGAATGATCACCCTGTAGTACAGCTAGCATCTATTTTCAGCTTGCACCCACATATCAAGACCATCCATCCATGAACCTCACTAGGGATTGTTCCTCTTTTGTTAGCCAGTCATCACTAGCTCTCCAGAGATCTGCACGGAGCCATGGGAATGAGCTGAGAGAGAGGGGCTGATGTAGCAGGGATGGGCAGCCTGTGTGTGTGCATCACCAACTTGAGTAGATCACTGATACCCATCGATCCTGCCCATGGCTGATTCTGCATGGAGCATTTCTGTTTTATGATGAACTACTTCTGGGACTGCCTGACCTTATGATTCCAATGGCTCTGGCAAAACCCAGCTCATTCTGAGCAGTTCCGGCTGCCTGGCCACTCGTTGTCCCATGGTCAGTTGTTCTGTCTCTATTAGGGCCTAGTAGCCTGCCAGAAGCTTTCTAGAAAGGTATTTAATTCTCTACTGCAGATGGCATGGCCTTGCTCCAGAACCCTGTGGACTGGCATTGTGATTCTCCCATCGGGACTTGTCATCAATTCCACATGACGTCTTTTTCTAGCACTGACGCTGCTAGGAACTCAGGGTCTACCAAATCATATGGCCCAAGCAGCAGGACTGCCTGCACGGCAGGCTTGACACTCTCTGCAGAGCCCTTTCCTGCCCTTGGCTGCACTTAAAGTTGACAGGCTTTTGTGTCACCCAGTATATGGGTTGAAGTGACATTTCCAGGTTTGGAACATGCTGCCTGTAAAACTCAAAGAGGCCTACCAGGTATTGGCTTTCCTTCTTTGTGGTGGGAAATGCAAGAGCCAAAATTACATCTTTTACTGTTGGGGAGAGAGAATGTCTCAGCATGCCCCAGGCCACTGGACCCCCAAAAAGATTCACACCTCTGAATCTTACAAGGTTTTTCTCCCACTCTCTGGAATACATGTGTTACAGAGGTCTTTAAAATGCTAGTCACTTCTGGCTCAGCGGCTCTAATTAGCATGATGTCATCAATATCCAACCAGTCCAGGTCTTTTGGGAAGACATTATACCAAGAGTGGGAGCATTAACATAGCCCTGAAGCAAGACTGTAAATGTATATGTTGTCTGTCCCAAGTGAACCAACTGCTCTGGTTCTCTTTCCGGTAGGGGTAGAAATACGTGTGCTCATTGGTTCACTGGCCACAGATTACGGACCCGAGGATAAGACAGTTTGCTCCAGAAAAGATAGCACACCTGGCCCGGCAGCTGCAGACGGATCTACTCTACTACAGTAATCTCTTGTGATCCTCCAGGATCTGTCTGACTTTTTGCAGGGTATAGACTAATGAACAAATGGAGACGTGATGGGGACCACCAGCCATATAGCCCTTAAGATTCTGAATTATTGTACTTTCATAATTACTTTGTATGAATTGCTCTCATCTTCCCTGGGATGTGCCGTTGCTTTTGATTTACTATCTTGGCTCCTGGGGGCAGGAGTGGTGCAAGAAAGGGAGTTTCAAAGACTTTTTCACTAAATAACTTTTATTCCACAGGCCAGGAAACCAAGATATGAGCCTTCTAATTCAAGGACTAGGGAAATGAACACCTGGTGGGCCCACACACCCAGTGGACACACCGAGTGCTAGACCTTGCCCAGTCTCCACTTACTGACTGGCGCCTATATGTACCCACTGTAACAGGGGTCTCATGATGATACTTCAGGATCTCAACTCGGCCCCCATACTCAACAGTCCTTGAAAGAGTATTCATTTTACTCAGTATCTGACGACCCAAATAAGCAGCCGCAGTTCCTATTAGGGAAAGACTTGGGAAATGCCTACCATGTACATCATCATGGCGTTACAGGGTACTTCCTACTGGGGACCTGACCTCTCTTTCAACCTCTGAGTTCTAGATCTAAAAACTAGTTCCTTCCTGGAAACTGAGCAAAGGATCATGGCTTTTTATTGGGACTCTGTCCTTGGATTACTGATTATCAGAACAAGCGGAACGCTTACGCCCAATCATTGTTGCTGTGTTCTATCAACCAGCTCCACAACTCTCTGAGGGCCAGGGTCCCCTGGCTGCGACTCCAGCCTTGCTGCTCATCACGATAATCGCATCTACCTGGTCACTGAGGGTGACATACCACCTCTGGCCCCTGCTGTTTCAGGGCTATCATCCCCATTATCATGAGTAAGCCTGGTTCTATAACAGCATCTCCTACCATTAGCCCTGGCCTGTAGACTCTTAGTGACACTGGTACCCTCCTTTCACTCGCCATACACTTCTTACAGTTTGAGGTGTGCCCCAGGCCTTCCGGTGGGACATAGCCACCTGGTAGGCTTTTCTGTTGCACATAGCATAGCAATTCTAACGTGCCACCTTCTCCAAGCCTTTTTATTTTCTTCTTCCATCATCTGCCATGACCATCCTGGCATTTCTACCTCACTTAGTGAGGGCCATCTTTTTTCCCATGCTTCTAAGAACTATCCTAGGGATGTCCCTGGTGGTCCAGCGGTTAAGTCTCTGTGCTTCCACTGCAAGGGGCACAGATTTGATCCCCGGTTGGGGAACTGAGATTCCCCCATGCCATGTGGCCAAAAAGAAAAAAAAAAAAAGAACCATCCTAGCTAATCAACAAGGACCTACAGTATAGCACAGGGAACTCAGCACAATAGTATGTGACAGCCAGGATGGGAGGAGAGTTTAGGGGAGAATGGTGAAACTATCACGACATTGTTGATCAGCTACACTAGAATATAAAATAAAAAGTTAAAAAAATGTTCTTTTTGTTTTTAGCGGTGTGTTCACATCGTCACTCTGGAATCTTGCCGGGTATTAAATCTTATGTCCCGAAAGTCTGCTCCCAAATTAAAAATCAGTCTCTTTTGCAACTTCCTGTGCTGCCCCTGTTGATCCCACGGCTTCAGGATGCAGTTAGTCTCCTGTGTCCTCTCACAGCAGCTCCTGCCATGTGTTGGGAGCTTTGGCTGCTTCTCTGGAGTAGGAACCCTTTCTTCCTCATCAGGCCCAGCTTGTCTCTGTCCATGTTACGCTGTGACCGTACCTTGGGTATTGGCTTAGTGATCAGGAGGGCAGGTAGTGGCAGATTCTACAGCAGGTTTGTGTCCTGCTGGGGAGAGTCCCCTGCATCTTCTGTAAGCAAGGGGGCAGGGCCAGCCCTTCACTGGGGAAGGCAGGCCATTCTGCAAGCTCAGAGGGTTCAGGTAACCTGAAAATTTAAATTTATGGGGATATATCAACTCAGATATTCACATTACATCTATAGAGTTTCCATTCTTCCCCAGTCAGGGCTCTGTCCTACCCAGGCTGGGAGCTTGACCATCTTTAGTGCTCTGCCACTTTTGTGATTAAGTCTTGGACCTGATCCTCTGCTTTCCCCGTCCTCCAGGCTTAAGGGAGTGTCTCCTCATATGCTCCCAAGGAGGTCCTCTGGCCTTTGCTCTAGGCTTTAAATTGCTGATTATTGCTGTTCAGTAGCTAAGCTGTGTCCGACTTTTTGTGATCCCATGGACTGCAGCATGCCAGGCTTCCCTGTTCTTCACTGTTTCCGAGTTTGCTCAAACCCATGTTCACTGAGTTAGTGATGCCATCCAGCCATCTTATCCTCTGTAGTCCCCTTCTTCTCCTGCCCTCAGTCTTTTCCAGCATCAGGGTCTTTTCCAACGAGTAGGCTCTTTGCATCAGGTCGTCAAAGTACTGGAGCTTCAGCTTCAGCATCAGTCTTTCCAATGAATATTCAGAGTTGATTTCCTTTAGGATTGACTGGTTTGATCTCCTTGCTGTCCAAGGGACTCTCAAGAGTCTTTGTAAGCATACATAATTCAAAAGTATCACCAAAGAAATTGCTGATTACTCCTTCTCAAAACTGTGAAGTGTTAATTATTCTAATTCCACTGTCCTTGTGATTATTGTGTCTCCCATATTTCTCAAATGCCTGATTTATCACACCCACTAGTGCATTCCCTTCCACCAGAATACTATCCCAGTTTTACAACAGTGAAAAATTTTAAAAAGGTCACTGTTACCTCATACCAGGGCCTACCTGTATTCTACCCACTGACATCAATAGGGTCCTTTCTGTCAGCTGGATGATGGGTGATCAAATTCCAAAATCCCATCTTAGCACCTTCTTTCTTTAACCACTGCTGGTACCAATAGTCCCAGGGAAGCAGATTCTGAGGCAAACATCCACAGAGAAGAAAAGAAGTGCTCTTGATATCAACACCTGTGGATGGGAAGTGAAGAGGCAGGGTTGTGTACAGGGAGAAGTTGTTTGGAGCACAGTGCAGCCTGAATGAGGCCTCAGCCAGGCCCATGTGAAGAGTTAAAGCTGGGGTGACCCTTCTCAGTAGTGTCGAGTAGAGGCAAGGAAGCAGGTCTTTGAACACCCGCATTAACCAGCCATTGGATATGGGCTGCCCCAGAAGCCTTGGGTGAGATGATTTTCTTCACCCAAGGCAATTTCTAAAAAAGATTGACAGCTGAAGGCTGTCAACACTCTGAGCAGCTGGGGGAAAGTCTTCAGTCCTGAAGGGATATCTGGATAGCATCAGAACATCAGCTATAATCACAACAAATAGATAAATAGACCTGATTATCCTATTTACATACTCAGTGAGCAACCCATGCCACTTCTGCTAGGCTGTGCCTGCATCCCAAGCACCTAGAGTAGGAGCAAAGACCACATTACAGGGGCTGAAAAGATATTTATTGGACAAATGAACAATTAATACCTAACTCACTGGGTTATTGTGAGGATTAAATTGAGATGATAAATATGAAATATTTAAACAGGTCAGACATGCAATAATCACCATGTTACCTACTATTATATGGTTATTAATGGTAAACTTTCCCTTCTCCAGGGGATCTTCCCAGCCCAGAGATTGAACCCACATTGCAGGCAGATTCTTTACCAGCTGAGCCACCAGGGAAGCCCAAGAATACTGGAGTGGGTAGCCTATCCCTTCTCCAGCAGATCTTCTCTACCCAGGAATCAAACCAGGATCTCCTGGATTGCAGGGGGATTCTTTACCAACTGAGCTATTAGGGAACCCCTGCTATTATGGAGCTAAGGGTCTTAGACCAGCCTGGTAATCATGATTGTCTCTTACTAGCAGGATTATGGGTAATTTTTATTTGTTATTCAGAATTTCTAAGTTTCTCATATTTTTATGATGAACACATTTAATTTTTTTAAACAATTTCAATTTTTAATACAAGATTATTTAACTTAATTTCAATATAGAGTCATTCAGTTCAGTCGCTCAGTCATGTCTGACTCTTTGCAACCCCAAGGACTGCAGCACGCCAGGCCTCCCTGTCCATCACCAATTCCTGGAGCTTACTCAAACTCCTGTCCATTGAGTCAGTGATGCCATCAAACCATCTCATCCTGTCATCCCCTTCTCCTCCCATCTTCAATCTTTCCCAGCATCAGGGTCTTTTTAAATGAGTCAGTTCTTCGCACCAGGTGGCCAAAGTATTGGAGCTTCAGCTTCAACATCAGTCCTTCCAATGAACACCTAGGATTGATTTCCTTTCGGATGGACTGGTTTGATCTCCTTGCTGTCCAAGGGACTCTCAAGAGTCTTCTCCAACACCACAGTTCATAAGTATCAATTCTTTGGCACTCAGCTTTCTTTATAGTCCAACTCTCACATCCATACATGACCACTGGAAAAACCATAGCCTTGACTAGACAGACCTTTGTGGGCAAAGTAATGTCTCTGCTTTTGAATATGCTATCCAGGTTGGTCATAACTTTTCTTCCAAGGAGTAAGCGTCTTTTAATTTCATGGCTGCAATCACCATCTGCAGTGATTTTGGAGCCCCCCAAAATAGTCTATCACTGTTTCCACTGTTTCCCCATCTATTTACCATGAAGTGATGGGACCAGATGCCGTGATCTTAGTTTTCTGAATGTTCAGCTTTAAGTCAACTTTTTCACTCTCCTCTTTCACTTTCAAGAGACTCTTTAATTCTTCACTTTCTGCCATAATGGTGGTGTCATCTGCATATCTGAGGTTATTGATATGTCTCCTGGCAATCTTGATTCCAGCTTGTGCTTCATCCGGCCCAGCATTTCTCATGATGTACTCTACATAGAAGTTAAATAAACAGTGACAATATACAGCCTTGACGTACTCTTTCCCTTATTTGGAACCAGTCTGTTGTTCCATATCCATTTCTAACTATTGCTTCCAGACCTGCATACAGATTTCTCAAGAGTCAGATCAGGTGGTCTGGTATTCCCATCTCTTTCAGAATTTTCCAGTTTATTGTGATCCACACAGTCAAAGGCTTTGGCATAGTCAATAAAGCAGAAATAGATGTTTTTCTGGAACTCTCTTGCTTTTTTGATGATCCAACGGACGTTGGCAATTTGATCTCTGGTTCCTCTGCCTTTTCAAAATCCAGCTTGAACATCTGGAAGTTCTCGGTTCACATAGTGTTGAAGCCTGGGCTTGGAGAATTTTGAGCATTACTTTACTAGCGTGTGAGATGAGTGCAATTGTGTGGTAGTGTGAGCATTCCTTTGGCATTGCCTTTCTTTGGGATTGGAATGAAAACTGACCTTTTCCAGTCCTGTGGCCACTGCTGAGTTTTCCAAATTTGCTGGCATATTGAGTGCAGCACTTTCACAGCATGACCTTTTAGGATTTGAAATAGCTCAACTGGAATTCCATCATCTCCACTAGCTTTGTTTGTAGTGATGCTTCCCAAGTCCCACTTGACTTCGTATTCCAGGATGTCTGGCTCTAGTTGAATGATCATACCATCATGATTATCTGGGTTGTGAAGATCTTTTTTGTACAGTTCTTTTGTGTATTCTTGCCACCTCTTCTTAATATCTTCTGCTGCTGTTGCTGCTGCTGCTGCTAAGTCCCTTCAGTCGTGTCCTACTCTGTGTGATCCCATAGACAGCAGCAGCCTGCCAGACTCCGCCGTCCCTGGGATTCTCCAGGGAAGAACACTGGAGTGGGTAGCCATTTCCTTCTCCAATGCATGAAAGTGAAAAGTGAAAGTGAAGTCGCTCAGTCGTGTCCAACCCTCAGCGACCTCATGGACTGCAGCCTACCAGACTCCTCCATCCATGGGATTTTCCAGGCAAGAGTACTGGAGTGGGGTGCCATTGCCATCTCCATCTGCTTCTGTTAGGTCCATACTATTTCTGCCCTTTATTGTGCCCATCTGTGCATGAAATGTTCCCTTGGTATCTGTAATTTTCTTGAAGAGATCTCTAGTCTTTTCCATCCTATTGTTTTCCTCTATTTCTTTGCATTCAGTTCAGTTCAGTCCAGTCGCTCAGTCGTGTCTGACTCTTTGCGACCTCATGAATTGCAGCACGCCAGGCCTCCCTGTCCATCACCAAATCCCAGAGTTCACTCAGACTCACATCCATCGAGTCAGTGATGCCATCCAGCCATCTCATCCTCTGCCGTCCCCTTCTCCTCCTGCCCCCAATCCCTCCCAGCATCAGAGTCTTTTCGAGTCTTTTCCAATGAGTCAACTCTTCGCATGAGGTGGCCAAAGTACTGGAGTTTCAGCTTTAGCATCATTCCTTCCAAAGAAATCCCAGGGCTGATCTCCTTCAGAATGGACTGGTTGGATCTCCTTGCAGTCCAAGGGACTCTCAAGAGTCTTCTCCAACATCACAGTTCAAAAGCATCAATTCTTCGGTGCTCAGCCTTCTTCACAGTCCAACTCTCACATCCATACATGACCACTGGAAAAACCATAGCCTTGACTAGACGGACCTTAGTCGGCAAGTAATGTCTCTGCTCTTGAATATGCTATCTAGGTTGGTCATAACTTTTCTTCCAAGGAGTAAGCGTCTTTTAATTTCATGGCTACAATCACCATCTGCAGTGATTTTGGAGCCCCCCCAAAATAAAGTCTGACACTGTTTCCACTGTTTCCCCATCTACTTCCCATGAAGTGGTGGGACCGGTTGCCATGATCTTAGTTTTCTGAATGTTGAGCTTTAAGCCAACTTTTTCACTCTCCTCTTTCACTTTCATCAAGAGGCTTTTTAGTTCCTCTTCACTTTCTGCCATAAGGGTGGTGTCATCTGCATATCTGAGGTTATTGATATTTCTCCCAGCAATCTTGATTCCAGCTTGTGTTTCTTCCAGTCCAACGTTTCTCATGATGTATTCTACATGTAAGTGAAATAAGCAGGGTGACAATATACAGCCTTGACATACTCCTTTTCCTATTTGGAACCAGTCTGTTGTTCCATGTCCAGTTCTAACTGTTGCTTCCTGATCTGCATACAGATTTCTCAAGAGGCAGGTCAGGTGCTCTGGTATTCCCATCTCTTTCAGAATTGTCCACAGTTTATTGTGATCCACACAGTGAAAGGCTTTGGCATGGTCAATAAAGCAGAAATAGATGTTTTTCTGGAATTCTCTTGCTTTTTCCATGATCCAGTGGATGTTGGCAATTTGATCTCCGGTTCCTCTGCCTTTTCTAAAACACGCTTGAACATCAGGAAGTTCACGGTTCACCTATTGTTGAAGCCTGGCTTGAAATAGAAACCACAGAGACAAGTAATAGTATATACATCAGCAAATTGGTTTAACACTTACATCCAGACTTGAACAGCACTGGAAAGTCCCAAATGACAGCAACCTGGAGTTCCAATGGGAAAGGGTCCCAGGCAGTGAGTCCACTCCGTGGGTAAGACTTTAAATAGTAATTTGGGGGGCTCCCACATATAATACCAGGCCACAAACTGATATCATCATCCACTTACTTGCAAAAATGCAGCTGGTTTTTCTTTAACTTTTACAAAGTTTCACCTTGTGAGTCATAAGATTACTTAGACCCCACGGGACAAGGAAGGTCCTCAGAAGCTTAAGAAATTCCAAGACCCACTGCTTTTCTTATCTAAAGTGAGCACATATAATTTTGCAATCAGGGAAACAATGGTAACTTTTTAAATTAAAAGAAAATTTAGTTGGGATTTTCTGTATGGCACAGAGCATGAAAATGGCTTGGACATCACGTCTCTGTATCAAAAATAACAATTGGTTTGACTGCAAACTTCAGATGGTTCTCTCTTAAGCTTGACTTCTAAATTTTTGAGTACCTAGAAGTGTGCCTGGCACAGAGCAAGCACTAAGTAAATATTTGAAAATTAACAGAGAAGAACAGAGAAGGAGATAGGCATCACGGGGATAAGAGGTATCCGTTCCTAATAGGTAGCATTGTCAAAGTGAGGAGTTTTTTAAATCCACTGTTTTGGTTCCAATTTTCCTGTCAAGTAGATAATAAACACCTATGCCCCTCTTTGACCTTTCAGTGATGTCATGAAACAACTTCAAGGATAAATGACTGCTGTGACATCCCTATTAAAATTGCAACTGCCTTTTTTTTTTTTTGCAGAAATTAACAAGCTGGTCCTAAAATTCATACGGAAATCCAAGGAACCCAGAATTTAAAACGATCTTGAAAAAGAACAAAGGAGTTCTCCTACTTCCTGATTTCCAAACTACTATAAAGATCAAGAAAATGGAGTACTGACATAAGAATAGAGATATAGACGAATGGAACAGAACTGAGGGTCCAGAAATACACCTTCACATATGGTTAACTGATCAAAATGAATGCCAAAAACTCCAGGGGGAAATAAAGAATATTTCCAACAAATGGTATAGGACAACTGTATATCCTCATGAAAAGAATGAAGTTGACCCCCTGTATCATACCATATAAAAATTAATCCAAAGTGGATCATAATCTAAATGTAAGAGCTAAACTATAAAACTCTTAGAAGATATAGAAATAAGTTTTCATTTCCTTGGATTAGGCAATGATTTCTTAAATACACACAAGCACAAGTAGCAAGAGAAAAAAAGTAGATATATTCATCAAAAGCAAAAACTTTTGTGTTTCAAAAAGATGCCATCAAGAAAGTGAAAAGACAGCTGCAGAATGGGCCATATATCTGATAAGGGATTTATATCTAGAATATATAAGGAAGTCTTACAACTTGACAGTAAAAGACAACTGAAAAATGGGCACAGGATTTGAATAGACATTTCTCCAAAGAAAATATACATATGGCTGATAAGCTCATGAAAAGATGCTCAATGTCATTGGTCATAATGGAGACGCAAATCAACACAATGAGGTACCACTCCACCTTTGGATGAAGCTGTAATGAAAACAAGGTAAAAAATAAGTGTTGGGGAGGATGTGAAGAAATCAGAACTGCTACACTGCTGATGCGAATTACATTCTTAGTTGTCTTTAGCTTCATTCGAAACGATTTTTGTTAGAATGTATTGTGACAGCTCTCATATCAGCGTGCATTAAAAAAAAACACATCAAAATTGGTGAATTTTTGTGTAGCTGTTTTAATATAGAAGATGGAAGAAAGAAATGGGCCAATTGCTTTGGAAAACAGTGTGGCAATTCCTCAAAAAGTTAAACATATAGTTAGCACATGACCCATAAATTCTACTCCAACATATATACCCAAGAGAATTAAAAACCCGTGTTTACACAAACACTGATACACAATGTTCATAGCTGCATTATTCCTAACATTCAAAAGATAGAAACAATCCAAATGTCCGTCAACTGAATAATTGATAAACAAACCTATCCAGTGGAATATTCTTGAGCCATCAAAAGGAATGAAGTACCAATACATACTTCAACATGGATGAACCTTGAAAACATGCTATGAAAAGGCCATATATAGTATGACTACACTTATATGAAATATACAGATACGTTTATCGAGAGAAACCAGACTGGCGATGGCTAGGGGATGGGGAGAGAGGCAAGAGTAGGGGAAAGAGGGGATGAGAAGTGACTCCTAATGGGTTCAAGTTTCTTTCAGGAGTGATGAAAATATTCTAAAATTAGGTAATGGTGATGGTTGCACAGCTCTGTGAATATACTGAAAACCACTGAATTATATATTAAAAGAATGAATTTTACTGGATTGGCCAAAATGTTTGTTGATTTTTTTCTGTAAGAGGCTCTAGTAGCACTTACTTGGTGGTGCTCAGTTGTGTCTGGCTGTTTGTAACCCCATGGACTGTAGCCCGCCAGGTTCTTCTGCCCATGGAAGTTTCCAGACAAAAATACTGGAGTGGGGTGCCATTTCCTACTCCAGGGGATCTTCCCAACCCAGGGATGGAACCCATGCTCTTGGATCTCCTGCATTGGCAGGAAGATTCTTTACCACTCGTGCCACCTGGGCAGCTTCCTAGAAGTGCTTAGTTGTCTTTAGCTTCATTCGAAACGATTTTTGTTAGAATGTATTGTGACAGCTCTCATATCAGCATGCATTAAAAAAAAACACATCAAAATTGGTGAATTTTTGTGTAGCTGTTTTAATATAGAAGATGGAAGAAAGAAAGCAACATTTTTGACATATTATGCTTTATTATTTGAAGAAAGGTAAAAATGCACCTGAAATGCAAAAAAAAAAAAGATTTGTGTAGTGTATGGAGAAGGTGCTGTGATTGATTGAACGTGTCAAAATTAGTTTACATAGTTTCATATGGAGATTACAAACTTATATATGGAGATTTTTCTCTGGATGATGCTCCATAGTCAGGTAGAGCAATTGAAGTTGATTGAGATCAAATCAAGATATTAATTGAAAACAGTCAACTTTATACCATGTGCGAGAGAGCCAATGTATTAAAAATATTCAAATCAAGATCTGAAAATCATTTGCACCATCTTGGTTATGTTAGTTGCTTCAGTGTTTGGGTTCCACGTTAAGCTAAACACAAAAAACCTTGACCCTTTTCTCACATGCAATTCTCTACTGAAATGAAATGACAATGTTCTGTTTTTAAAGCAAATTGTGATGGGCAACGAAAAGTGGAGACTGTACAATAATGTGGAATGGAAGAGATTGGAGGGCAAGTGAAATGAACCACTACTACTTTTGTTTTTCACACTGCTCCCCAATTAGACCAATTGAAAGCAACACTTGACAAACAGCATCTGTAATTTGTCAATAGAAAATGTATAACTTTCCAGGATAATGCAAGATCACACGTTTCTTTGATGACCAGGAAAAACTGTTACATCTTGGCTGGGAAGTTCTGATGCGTCCACCATGTTCACTAGACATCACACCCTCGGATTTCCATTTATTTCAGTCTTTACAAAATTCTCTTAGTAGAGAAAAATTTCAATTTCCTGGAAGACTGTAAAAGGCAGCTGGAACAATATTTTGCTCAAAGAGATAAAAAATTTGGGGAAGATGAAATTATAAAGTTGCCTGAAAAATGGCAGAGGGTAGTGGAACAAAATGGTGAACAGGTTGTTCATAAAGGTTCTTGGTGAAAATGAAAAATGTGTCTTTTATTTTAACTTTAAAACCAAAGGAAATTTTTGGCCAAGCCAAGTGAAAGTGAAAGCTGCTCAGTCGTGTCCGACTCACTGCAGTCCCATGGACTATACAGTCCATGGAATTCTCCGGGCCAGAATACTGGAGTGGGTAGCCATTCCCTTCTCCAAGAGATCTTCCCAACCCAGGGATTGAACCTAGGTCTCTTGCATTGCAAGCAGATTCTTTACCAGCTGAGCCACAAGGGAAGTAAACTATAATCCAACAAAATAAAGAGAGAGATTTGGAAGCAATTAAATTTGAGGCCCTGAGCAAGAAACAAATCTATCAATAACCAAAATCTTGCCCCAGTGAGCCTAGAGTGTCCTTTTTCTCTTTAGAGTAGAAAGATGGACACAGAGAGTATTAAAAAACATACAATCTAATAAATGTACTGCAATTCTAGGAAACAAAAATACAAATAATAAAGAGAAATCCATGTTATTAACAATTCTGTAACCAGTTTGGCCCTAAATGTAGCAGTCGGTTTTGGGATTTAAGGTTTGATGTCTACTTCTTAAGGCATTTAAAACACTGAGAAGGTGATAACAAGACTGCTAACTTTAATTAAATACTCAGGATAAATTTTGATTAAATAAGTTTGCAATTAACAGTTAAATACTGAGGGGCATCTAATGTACTAAACTAATAAGTTTTACTTTATTAGTTGTACAAACAATGTAAATATTAAAGAGTGTCGGCTGATGGTAGGAGAACATCAATTGCCCAATAAACATAAAAGAGGAAGAACAGGACCTTAAACAGGATGCACTCAGTGATGGATACTCCTGTCCACAAACAGCATGGGCAGAATTTGGACATCCTGGACATCAGGGAGTTAATCTGCTGACTGGGAGGCGGGCTATACTTCTGACCCCCTGGGCAGCCACCCTTATTAAAGGGTCAGCTTTCCACCATACCAGCCAAGACCCTCAGGACACACAGTTCACACTCGCAGCTGGGAATCCACCCTGGGCAGTACAGCATGCTGACGCTGACGCAGCTGGGCCATCCTGGCCTTAGTCCCGCCAGCGGTGTCCACACTGAGCGTTGCAGCACTTGTAGAAGGTGGTCATGGGCTCATCTGCAGAGCGGGTCTGAAGCTGCATGAAATAGGCTCGAGGATGTTCACACTTGGGACACGGCTCTGCAGTAGAGTCAACATTCTCCCAGGCAGCTGCTCCACCAAGCACATCATCCACTTCTTACAGCTTTGGATGCTTCCAATTTGTTACCTTGAGCGTGACGTTGGGCACGTAGGGGCAGGTGTTGCAGGCGAAGCGATGGCAGTGCTGCCCTTCCTCGACGATCAGCTGGTTCCCGCAGCCCGGGCAGAAGAGCCAAAACATGAGTTAAATCTAAGTAATGTTTTTGTTTTTGTCTTAAGGTAAATGACACAAGGAACTACCTCTTAAACTAGAAGAATTGGAGACGAGACTAGGGCCAAACTTTGGGGGATGGCATGTCCCTGCAGGGTCATAGGGCAGCCTGAGCCTTCTCCTTCCTGCTCATACACAGGTACTCACACACCTGTTCCCTGCAAAACACACCTGGCTCTGTGCCCTCTGTCAGGTTGTTAAACGGCTTTCAGAGTCTGAGTTAGCTGGCAGCCTTACGAACTGCCAGCTACGCTGAGTGACTTCTAAAGGGCCTGTAATCTGTTCAAACAGTCCATCTAGGAGGCTTTTGTTTCCTTGCCTGGAACATCCTCTCTGCCTGCCTCCATCCTCAGCTCCTCCATCCCATGCAGTCTCCACCATAGGAACTACTCTGTCCCTGCAGGCTCTTTATGCCTCCCTACCATCACAAAGGTCATTCACTTCACCAGATCCGGCTGATCAAAAACACGGCCAGGTTGTGGTGTTGTTAAAAAAGACAGATTCCTGAGGTTCACCCCACTGAAATTCTGAGTCACTAGGTCTGGGGTGGGCCTGGATGTCTCAAAGCTGCCCCAGGTGATGTGATGATAAGCCTGACTTGGGAACTTTTGATCCAGTTCACCCTCCCCCAACCCCCACCCAGAGAGCTTCCACATCCCTGCCAAGCGGTTGACTCAGCTTTTCCAAAGAACTTTCCCTGACTCGCCTCCAGAGTTAGGTGCTCCACCCAAGTGCTTCGAAAATGCTGTGCTCATCACCACCCCCATCTTAGTACGAATCTTGGATTGTCATTGCCTATTTAAATGTCTCACTTCCCCATGAGCCTAAAAGCTCTTTGAAGAAGGGGACTGTGTCTTGTTTAATGTTTTACCCCCCTGTGCCTGACTCATAGTAAAGATTCAATACATTTATTGAATGAATGAATGAATGAACGAATGAATGACCACCACCAGAAATCTGATAATAAAACCATTAGCTAAGGTGTAATGGTTCTGTTTGTAAAGCAAATAGTAAAGAACTTGGCGGTGACAATATTTATTTGGCTGTTATGTATAGGGTATTAGAACTTGATGGCTATATCAGCTCTAAAGATGTGATTGGAAGCTCGCTGCCCTTTGGTGAGAAGTCTCACAAGAGCATCATTTAGGAAGACGAGCTATTTACTAGCAGGGTTTGATGTCTTCCCTGGGACCAAAAATAAGGTATGAACTTAACTCTATTGTCCATAAGAACTAAAGACAAGTAAAGTAGGAGCTCATTATTTCTCAACCCAAGAGAACTTAGATTGACACTTTCATCTAGCCAAGGGTAGATCCACATTTTGAGGGGCCTGAAACAATTTTAGAGATCCTCTTTAAGGAAGACCTTCTTCCTCTACCACATACAACTTCCAGTGCCAGGAGCCTAGGGCATGGTCATTTTTGTGACACCACATCTGCTCCTTTGTGACATGCTGCGCAAGTCTTCAGAGTGGTTGGTGGGAGTGTTCCTCGAAGCTGTTCCTATACTAGGACAGCTAGCAATAACTCCACACTTAAATGACAGCATAGCATATAACTGTGTCCCCCACACCCCATACTAAATGTATTCCCAGCACAGCTTCCTCTTAGCCCAATCCCCAAATGCCTGTGGCCACTCCAATATCCCTTGACAGGAGGGAAAGGTGATGGAGGGCAAGCTGGAGTAGAAATAGGTCTTAAGTAGTTAAAATATCTTTCTTTGGTAACTTTAATAAAAACATATAACCACAAAAGCACATAGTAGGGTCCCTCCCAGAGCCTTGAAAGGGAGCTGTGAAGGAAGGGGCTTAAGCTTCAACTTCTTTTACTTCACAGTTAAAAGTGCTTCTGAATCCAACACCTGTTAGTTGATTATCTATTGCATGCCAGGCACTGTTGCCAATACAGTGGTGAGCAAAATAATCAATTCCTGACCTTGTGGCACTTACACTCTGGTTAAAATAGATTTGTTTCTCTGGCTTTGGAGGACAGGGAAAACGGATGTGTTGGCCTCTACTGCTTTCCTGGTTGCTCAACTGGTAAAGAATCTGTCTGTGATGCAGAAGACCCCGTTTGATTCCTGGGTCAGGAAGATCCCCTGGAGAAGGGGTAGGCTACCCACCCCAGTATTCTTGCCTGGAGAATCCTCATGGACAGAAGTGCCTGGCGGGCTACAGTCCATGGGGTGGCAAAGAGCTGGACATGACTGAGCAACTAAGCACAGCCTGACTTTCAATCAATATTTGTGGAATGAATAAATGAATGATGAAATAAATGCAACATCGAAGAACTAAAAACTGTTATGCTACTGAAACTTAGTACCTCAAAAATGAAATTGAAATGAAAGTTGCTCCAAAAGCCAATGAAAAATTATAGGGGTGGTAATGACATGGGCGTTGCACCACGATTTTCCAGACCTGGCAGGACTATTGTTCTGACATGCCTTGGCAGGTAACCAGAGATTCCTGCCCCTTTCTCTCTACATTGGCAGTCTGGCTAGTACACCTCCAAGGCAGGTCCTCCCTCGGGTCTGAAAGGTGAAAACAGGGAGAGACAAGTGAGAACCACTCCTGTGTGGCCGCTGCCTCTGCTTCTGCTCCCTGGCTTCCAGGAGCTGCTGAAGACATGGCCCTATCACAGCTGCTTATCTGTCAGAGCTCACAGAGGTGGGCAACCTCTCCCTCCCCTCTGGCCCTTCCACGGCCCTTCCCCCCATCTCCAATTCATAAAGATGGAAGACAATGCCCACGGATTCCTGTCACCAAATCTGCCTGCATCTGAGTCCATCTTCTCCTCTTCCACTCCTGTTGAGACTGAAGTCCCAGCTCCATCACTAACTAGCTCTAAGGCAAACTGTGTGGGCCTCAGTGAAACACTGGTCCCCACTTTAAAAATCGGGATAATGATAATACCTATTTTACTGGATGATTATGGGCATTAAATGAGATAATGGACATAAAAGGCTCAGCATTGTGAGCATCAGTCCAGGCCCCTCCTTGTCCTGAGGTCTATTCTGTCCTGCCTCCTCAGGAACTGCTTTTCTATCAGTTATTCACTCTCTCTACTTCTTCAGCGTTTCTGTACAGGCTCCTATCCATCAGCATTTTTCAAAACTCAATTTATCCCAATTTTTTAAAATGACAATGAAATTAAAAACTTTCCTTGAGCCCACATGCCCCTCCATCTGTCATTCTATTTTCTCCTCTACTTAACCTTCTTTAAACAGTGGTCCCCTCTCACTGTCTTTCCTTCCTCCTTTTTTTTTCTGAATCCACCCATCACTCCTCCAAGCCAGTCTTACCACGATCACTAAAATCTTCCTGTGGCTGCAAGACCCAACAGACAGTCTTGAGTCTTTTCTTCCTTGACTTCTCCTCGGCTTCTAACACCCTTGATTGTCCCTTCCTTGAAATGCCTTTTCTTCCCTTGAATTCCGTAACTTCACACTCTCAACTTTGCCTCCTGTTTTCCCTTGTCGGTCTCCTGTGCGAGTTCCTCTTCTGCGGGTCCTTCAGCCTCTGCCCTCCCCAAGTAGTTAGATTCTCTCCTAGTCTAGGCTCTGTCTGCTTCTCTTCTTATTTTCCTCTCTCCCTTGGTTTAGCCCAGTGACTCTGTGACTTTCTTTATCATCCAGTTCGGTTCAGTTCAGTTCAGTCGCTCAGTCGAGTCCGACTCTTTGCGACCCCATGAATCGCAGCACGCCAGTCCTCCCTGTCCATCACCAACTCCCGGAGTTCACTCAGACTCACATCCATCGAGTCCGTGATGCCATCCAGCCATCTCATCCTCTGTCGTCCCCTTCTCCTCCTGCCCCCAATCCCTCCCAGCATCAGAGTCTTTTCCAGTGAGTCAACTCTTCGCATGAGGTGGCCAAAGTACTGGAGTTTCCGCTTTAGCATCATTCCTTCCAAAGAAATCCCAGGGCTGATCTCCTTCAGAATGGACTGGTTGGATCTCCTTGCAGTCCAAGGGACTCGCAAGAGTCTTCTCCAACACCACAGTTCAAAAGCATCAATTCTTCGGCGCTCAGCCTTCTTCACAGTCCAACTCTCACATCCATACACGACCACTGGAAAAACCATAGCCTTGACTAGTCGGACCTTAGTTGGCAAAGCAATGTCTCTGCTTTTACTGAGGACCAATAATCTAGAGTCTCTAGCCCAGACCTCCAGATGCATATACTATGCATTGCCTTTTCCACTTGCATTTCCCACAGGCCTCTCAAAGTCCATGTGTTCAAAAACAAGCTTATCATCATTCCCCATAAACTAGCTTTGCCTACTGTTTCCTCCTTGAGTGAGTGACATCACTCTATCCAGTTGTCCAAGCTAGAAACTTGAGAATCTCTCTTCATTTCTCCCTTATCCAATCAATCAACAAGCCTTGTCAAGTAGTCCTCCTATAAATCCCTCAAAGCTATTCATTTTTTTCATTTCCACCGTCACTACTTTCTTAACTGGCCTCTGTTTCCAAACTCCCTCCCTCCTTGCAGGACACAACCAGACTCTGGAGCGTGTTGGGTGGACCCTGGTGGGATAGTTTGGGCTCCTCATAATCTGGCTCCTCCCACTTCCCTGACTTTTCCACTCTGTTCATCTTCTCTTCCCTCCAGGTACATTCGGTTCCACTTTCAGTTTCCAAAAATGTGGGGCTCTTTCTTGCCTTTGGCTCTTTGATCCTGCCACTCACCAAGGCTGGAAAAGTCTTCACAGCCTTTGCATGTGTGTGCTTAGTCGTGTCCAACTCTTTGCAACGCTATGGACGATAGCCTGCCAGGCTCTTCTGTCCATGGGATTTTCCAGGCAAGAATATTGGAATGGGTTGCCACTTTCTTCTCCAGGGATCGAATTTCTCGCATCTCCTGCATTTGCAGGTGGATTCTTTACCACCAGTGCCAGTTCTCTGTTGAGACTGGAGTTATCTCCACACAGTCTCCATATTGACTCCCATTGTCACACTCCCCACGTTCTGTCCACAAACTACTTATTTGCTTGTCTGTCTCCCCTCCAGTCTACAAACTCCTTGAGAAGAGAGTGGAATCTCCTTGCTCACAGCTGTATCCCTAAAGATTTAAGTAAGGCCAGCAGAAGATAGATACCAGACACATAACTGCCAGATGGATTAGGGACCCACTGGGTCTGACGCACACCTCTGGCAGCCAGTTAGAGCAGGGTCCTCAGAGTCTCTGAGTAAACATTTAAAACACCTCTTGCTGACATTTCAGCACCAGCTTCAACGTTCTTTCTACTATTATAAAGCCCCAAACTGTAGGATAGAGGTGAGAAGAGGTGAGATGCTCTCCCTTGAAGGGGACCTAGATCCTCAATTTTTTTCTAAATTTACTTATTTTAATTGGAGGATAATTACAGTATTGTGGTGGATTTTGCATTATGAAGAAACCATCAGTATCAGTATGAATTGGCCATAGGTATACATGTGTCCCCTCCATCCTGAACCCCTCCCACCTCACTCCCCACCCCTTCCCTCCTGGTTGTCACAGAGCACCAGTTTTGGGTGCCCTGCGCCATACTTCAAACTGGCACTAGTTATCTGTTTTACATATGGCAATATATGTTTCAAAGCTGTTCTCTCAAATCGTCTCACCCTCTCCTCCCACTGAGCCCCAAAGTCTGTTCTTTACGTCTGTGTTTCCTTTGCTGCCCCACACGTAGGATCATCGGTACCATCTTTCTAGATTCCATATATATGCATTAATATATGGTATTTTTGTTTCTCTTTCTGACTTACTTCACTCTGTATAATAGTCTCTAGGTTCATCCACCTTATTAGAACTGACTTAAATGCATTCCTTTTTACAGCTGAGTAATATTCCATCATATATAAATACTGCAACTTCCTCATCCATTCGTCTGCTAATGGACATCTAGGTTGCTTCCATGTCCTAACTATTGATCCCCTATTTTTTAAGAAGATCAAGTCGGCCAGCTCCTTCCTTCATCCGTTTGCTTTTCCACCTCTCGGTGTTTCTATGTCCTCATTTACCCACTTTCCCTTCCCTTCTGTCTCAGAAGAACAGGGGTCGCTCCTTTTAATCAAAATGGACCCCTCTGTTGAGACCCTTGATTCCATACCTTTTGGGGATTATATTTCGCCACTCTCCCTTTCTCTTCACCTACAAATGCTCCTTCTCTGTGGTCTCGTTCCTTCCTGCTGTCTTTTCTCTTGAAAACATCCCTGTTTTTGGTCTCCTCCAATCACCTTTACTGAGGAACTCTTTTTAAAAGGGGCTTTCTATTATCAAAAAGAAACAACAGGTGTTGGTGAGGAGAAACAGCAACACTTGTGCACTGTCGATGGGAATGTAAATTGGGGCAGCCACCATGTAAAACAGGATGGAAGTTTCTCAAAAAACTAAAAAATTCGATTTTTAACTGAAAATCAAATTTTGATATAATCCAGCAATTCCACTTCTGGGCATTTATCTGAGGAAAATGAAAACACAATTTGAAAAAAATATTGGTACCCTCATGTTCACTGTAGCATTGTTTACAACAGTCAGGATATGGAAACAACTAAAGTGTCCATCAGAGGACGAATGGATAAAGAAGCTGTCATGTACATGTACAATGGAATATTATTCGGTCATAAAACAGAATGAAAACTTGACATTAGGTACAACATGAATAGACCTCAAAGGTACTGTGCTAGGTGGGGGAACTTCTCGGTCGCACACAGAAAAAGAACAATTTAAAAGTGGGTGATATTGAGAAGGGCAAGAAGATTTTTGTTCAGAAGTGTGCCCAGTGCCATACTGTGGAAAAGGGAGGGAAGCACAAGACTGGGCCAAACCTCCATGGTCTGTTTGGACGAAAGACAGGTCAGGCTGCTGGATTCTCTTACACAGATGCCAACAGAAACAAAGGTATCACCTGGGGAGAGGAGACGCTGATGGAGTTCTTGGGGAATCCCAAGAAGTACATCCCTGGAACCAAGATGATCTTTGCTGGCATTAAGAAGAAAGGAGAGAGGGAGGACTTGATAGCTTATCTCAAAAAAGCTATCAATGAGTATTAGTTGGCCACTGCCTTATTTATTATGAAACAGAAGTGTCTCATGACTTTTTATGTGTACCATATTTAAATTGATCTCCTCCACTAGAATTCAGATCATGAACGGCTGATGGAATAATTCTGTTGGACAGTCCTGATTTAAATAAGATTGATCTGTGGCTGAACAAATATGGTCAGCTTTTTAAATTTTGATAGTAATTCCAGTTCAACAAGTACTATCACTTTTCCCATTCTAAAGAGATGATTGAACTTGAATAAGGAATATTATACTTTTTAGGGAGATGGTGCATTCCTTCTCAAAATGTATAAGAGATTGGTTTTATATTTAGATTTCTATAACTGGTTCCATTAATATATTTAAATACTGAAACGGTCCCTTCACTGTCTCATAGAACAGAGGAGGATTCACACGTGTTTCAAGTTGTGTTCATTAGCCTGTTAAGGCAAGGATTGAAAATACACTGACAAAGTCCACTTTATCTGTTTGGTTTTATAAACTATGCCGATTTAATTAAAATTCTCTATCTAAAAAAAAAAAAAAGAAAAAAAAAGGTACTGTGCTAGGTGAAGTAAGCCAGAGAAAGACAAATAATGTGTGCTGTCTCATATATGGAATTTCAAAAGACCCAAGCTCGTAAAAAGAGATCACACTGTGGTTACCAGAAGCAGGAGGTGAGGGAATTGGAAGAAGGTGATCAAAAGGGAACTTCCAGTCATAAGTACTATGTAATGTACAACATGATGATTATAGTTAATACTGCCATGTGGTATATTTGAAAGTTGCTAAGAGAGTAAATCCTAAAAGTTCTAATTACCAGGGGAAATTTGTATCTATATGAGATGACAGATAACTGTGGCAATCATTTCACAATATTATAATTCAAGTCATTATACTGTATATGTTAAACTTGTATAGTGCTATATGTCAATTGTATCACAATAAAACTGAAAGGAAAAAAATAAAGAGAAAGGAGTCAGCAAAAGAGACACAGAAATAAAATGACTTTCTGTTACACATCTTGCCTCCATTGTATCCTCCATCCTTGTGCTCCTTTCTCCTAGCCCCCAACTTCATCTCCCACTGACAATGCTCTTTAAGGTTACAACTACCTCGTGCAGCTCCAGATCCAAGGCTTACTCTACACTTACCCTACAGACGTCCCAGGTTTTCTACCTCACCTTCTTTGTGATCCAACAAGAGTTTATGGAGGACCATCCAGGTGATGCTAGTGGTAAAGAATCTGCCTGCCAGTGCAGGAGATGTAAGAGACACAAGTTCGATCCCTGGGTCAGGAAGATCTCCTGGAGGAGGAAATGACAATACACTGCAATATTCTTGCCTGGAGAATTCCATGTACAGAGGAGCCCAGTGGGCTACAGTCCATGGGATAGCAAGGAGTGACCAAAGTCACTGAACAAGCATACATTCTGTGTGCAGCCCTGTTTGGAGGAAGGAGGGGCAACCCAAAGTATAAGACGTGGTCCCTGAACTTGGAGATTTGATTAAGATAGATGCCTTAAAACAGCATGGAACAGTGCACTACAGAATTTAAACAAACAAGTGCTCAATTTTGTGGCACAGCCTGTATCTCCTATCAGGAAAGTGGGAGAACAGCGAGGCTGGACAGCCAAACAAGTGTTCAAATTTAAGCACTGAGCAAGGCTACACGGTGCATAATGGGCAAGGTTTGCTGATGGGAGCAAGGGCCAGATTAGGGTAAGACATGAGCAAAGGGATCCCATCCAAGCTCCATTCAGATTTTTATTTCATACTAAAGTGTAGAGAAATATCAATAACCTCAGATATGCAGATGACACCACCCTTATGGCAGAAAGTGAAGAGGAACTAAAAAGCCTCTTGATGAAAGTAAAAGAGGAGAGTGAAAAAGTTGGCTTAAAGTTCAACATTCAGAAAACGAAGATCATGGCATCTGGTCCCATCACTTCATGGGAAATAGATGGGGAAACAGTGGAAACAGCGTCAGACTTTATTTTGGGGGGCTCCAAAATCACTGCAGATGGTGGCTGCAGCCATGAAATTAAAAGACGCTTACTCCTTGGAAGAAAAGTTATGACCAACCTAGATAGCATATTCAAGAGCAGAGACATTACTTTGCCGACTAAGGTCCGTCTAGTCAAGGCTATGGTTTTTCCTGTGGCCATGTATGGATGTGAGAGTTGGACTGTGAAGAAGGCTGAGCACCGAAGAATTGATGCTTTTGAACTATGGTGTTGGAGAAGACTCTTGAGAGTCCCTTGGACTGCAAGGAGATCCAACCAGTCCATTCTGAAGGAGATCAGCCCTGGGATTTCTTTGGAAGGAATGATGCTAAAGCTGAAACTCCAGTACTTTGGCCACCTCATGCCAAGAGTTGACTCATTGGAAAAGACTCTGATGCTGGGAGGGATTGGGGGCAGGAGGAGAAGGGGATGACAGAGGATGAGATGGCTGGATGGCATCACGGACTCGATGGATGTGAGTCTGAGTGAACTCCGGGAGTTGGTGATGGACAGGGAGGCCTGGCGTGTTGCGATTCATGGGGTCACAAAGAGTCGGACACGACTGAGGACTGAACTGAACTGAACTGAACTGAAAGTGTAAATGACTGATGAGGGCTTAAAAAGTAACCTATCAACTGTACTTGCATTTTACTCGAAAGCCTTCAAACTAAGAGGCTGCAGCCTCATGATACAATTCATCCACCCTGAGTTGGAGCAGAATATTAGAGTAAAAAACATAAACTCATCCCTCCTCCCTGACTGTTCCATTTGCACGTTTTCCTATATAGGAACCACGCATGAATATGCCAGCTCCGCTGTGCAAATATTTTCCTTGATCCGAGGTCAGAGCCCTGTCTCAGCCTGCCTCAGGCACACACAGCCTCACATCCTCCCAGCGGGCTGTTTGTTCTCAGTGTTTGATATCAATCTCTGTTCAGTGTGCTTTTATATCCCAAGTGTTATTTTAATCCAAACCAGGTTTTATTTTTTAAGAAATCTCTCTCTCTCTCTTTTTTTTTTTTTGCAAAATGGCTTTCTCATTTTATTATTGCAAGTAATAATAATAATAATATCATATACTCATGAAAGTGACTCCAAATTCTTGGCATATAATTGCACAGCTTAGTCTTTCACAGCAACCCCGTGAAGTAGGTTCTGTCCTTATCCCCATTTCCACATGAGGAAACTGAGGCACAAATGATGAAAGACTGTGTTCAAGTTAAATAACTTGCTGTGATGTTAGGGAGACAGGGTTTCTCTTAGGAGGTGGAGGCGGGGCTGTATGGCCTTCTTGCTGGCAATACACGCTGATCTGCCTGCTTGATGGCTGCTGGCATAGGCTGTGGAGCTCCTGTGCCTTCATTTAATCTTATATTTTATTTTTTTTAGTGAAGTATAGTTGATTTACAATGTTGCGTTAGTTTCCGGTATGCTGCTGTTGCCGCTAAGTTGCTTCAGTCATGTCCAATTCTGTTCGACCCCATGGATGGCAGCCCACCAGGTTCCCTCATCCCTGGGATTCTCCAGGCAAGAACACTGGAGTGGGTTGCCATTTCCTTCTCCAATGCATGAAAGTGGAAAGTGAAAAGTGAAAATGAAGTTGCTCAGTCGTGTCCAACTCTTAGCGACCCCATGGACTGCAGCCTACCAGACTCCTCCGTTCATGAGATTTTCCAGGCAAGAGTACTGGAGTGGGTCGCCAGTGCCTCCTCCGAAAGTTTCAGGCATATGGCAAAGCAATTCAAGTCTATATATATATCTTTTTATTTCAGATTCTTTTCCCTTATAGGTTATAACAAGGTGTTGAATATAGTTTCCTGTGCTAGACAGTAGGTCCTTGTTGGTTATCTATTTTATGCAGTCTGCCTCCAGCTTTAGAAATGCTTGCCTTTTTACTAGTGTAATGACAGTTTGTAGTATAACCTATAACAGAGCTTCTCAAACCATCTGTGTTGAAGGACAAGCTTTATTTTTTTAAAATTTTCAAACCATTGAGTGACAACATTTTTTAAATTGCTATAAAGGTTTCTAAACACTAACTTTCAATTTCTATAGTTGTGGTAGATTAACAAGGAACAACTTGCAGATTAGCACCAGTTTGAGGACTATATTTTGAGTAGCACAAGTACATATTATCAGCAAATTCAGTTTCATGCTTTTAGAATTTCATCTCATTCATTCAGTTATATTTGTTAAATTACTACACAGCAGGCAATAAACTAAGTGAAGTAAATAAGAACGTTAGGGCCTTCTCAAAGCTAACATTCTAGCAGGGGAAGCAAACTTGGAACAACTCACTCCAAGTTAATTAGTTTTTAATTTTTTTAATTTATTTTCGGCGGCACTGGGTCTTCATCTCTCCGTGCGAGGTTTGTCTAGTTGCTGTGAGCAGGGGCTTCTCTCTAGTTGCAGTGTGTGGGCTTCTCATTACAGTGGTTTTTCTTGTTGCGGAGCATGGGCTCTAGGGCATGCGGGCTGCAATTGTGGTGGCTCATGGACCTAGTTGCCCTGAAGCATGCGGGATCTCCCTGGACCAGGGACTGAACCGGTGTCCCCCTGGCATTGGCATGCAGATTCTTAGCCACTGGACCACCAGGAAAGTCCCAATTCATTGGTTTTTTTAGATAAATGCTAAGAAGAAAATTAAAATGCTTGGAATTCATATCAGAGTGTCCTAAGCTAGCCTGACAGGTTAGGGAATGTTTCTCCAGAGACTCTTCAATCTTAGAGCAGAGCAATGAGCAGAGGGTGCTAAGCTCATAGTGGGGGAAAAAGACTTCTGGGCAAAAGAAAGGGCATGCAAAGGTCCTGAGGCAGAGAGACATAGGAGGCTGCAGAAATAGAGCGATTGTGTCTTGTAGGTCTCTAAAGGTCAAGGCGTGGGTTTTACATTTTATCTTAAGAGCTCTAAGAAGAAAGCTTTAGAAGAGTTTTAAGCAGGGTGGTAAAATGGTCAGATTAACCTTTTAAAAAGGACAGTTTTCTTTCTTTTTTTCTATTTATGGCTGCGCCATTTGGGATCTTAGTTCCCCGCCCAGCAATCAAACCCATGCCCCCCTGCATTGGGAGCATGCAGTCTCAACCACTGAACCACCAGGGAAGTCCCTAAAAAGAACACTCTTACTTTTCCATTAATTTAAATACAGTGAGTTTTCATAAGAATTGCAATGGGGAATTACCATTGAATTTGGTAATTGAAATTACCAAATTTCACATATGAACAAAAAGTTCAGGGCTGTTCTCATATAACAAGTGTTATTGTGATGCCTTTGCCTAGAAGAACACGACATAGGGACAGTCACATCTCCAAAAAGGTTGGTATGTTCTATCTCTGGGCCCTTCCTTCAGCCATGCCACCCTCTAAGGAAGATCTTAAGGAAAGCAGCTGTGTGAGGTGTGTGACTAAGCTGCACCCATTCCTCCCTCTTCTGCACTAACACAATCACACTGTATGTCAGATCAGCCACACTCTCAGCTAAAACTCATTTTTCAAGCCTACTGAGAGTGACCATGTGACCCTGTTCTGGCCAATGAGAAGATAGCAGAGATCTGCTGATTTTCCAGGTAGAAGGAGACCATCTGGCTAGTACGGCCCTTTGCATTTCATCCTACATTAAAAATGAGTCCCAGAGGTGCTGCAGCTACTTTGCCACCATGAGGCAACAAGCACATGGAAGAAATCCAACATTTGGTAAGTCTCGTGGAGCAGGAAGGAAAACCTGAGTCTGGGATGACTTGGCCTGCACAGCCCACTTTTGGTCACCTGGTTCTGTGAGAAAAATAAAGCTCTATATGTCGAAGCCACTAGGAGTCTGGTTTTTTGATTCTTGCAATTGAAAATAATTGAGCTTTCCAACTGGACACGGATGGTCCACAGAATCAGATCAAACGGCATAGCACAGTATTCTCCCTGCTGTGGCTGTTCCCATCTTTGGACATTTAGATATTTCAAATGAAAAAGGCTTTTCTTTTTCTTTCTGACATCTCATCACCCTTCTCACCGGGAGCTGTAACAGGATAAGTTGCTCTGCTTTGGATCCTTTGTTTCTTAAAAGGGGAAGGGCAGGCAGCAAGGCTTCGGTGGAAAATGCTGATATACTACACCACATCAGAATGTGCTGTTCTCATTTATTTTTTAATACAAACCCGTCTTTGCATGTGGGCACTGGCAAAGAGTTGATGGTTACGAAATATTGGGCGACAGTGGTAATATAGGAGGTAAGTGACACACAGCAAAAGAATCTTGTCTTCAAATTACACAGAACGCAAACCCATTGTGGTTCATGACATAGTTCCCACATTTTTTCCATATTTATCCAACAAGGCCCCAGTCAAATAGATCGTGTGTTCCGTTTGTTAAGTGAATATGTAAAAATACTGGATGAGTTTTGTAAAGCAGCATGTAGAATCATGGGAAGGTGCAGCTGCTACTGCTGTCTGCTGATCGCTTCCTGTGGCACCATCGAGCTCTGGTGAGAACCAATAAAAATGGTGTGTACAGCATTCAGGGATGAAGTTCAGGAAGTGGTTGTCACAAATGATGGATGCGAGAGTTACCGTATTGAGCACCAAAGCAATTCATTTATCTTTACAGACATACAGGAGCAGAAAGGGTGAATTCAAAGGTAGTCTTCTGGGCAGCGAGGATATTGCCACTCTAGACACACACTGTCAAGAAACCTATATGCCTACAGTGTAAAGAGCTTTTTTAAGATTATAAGCTGTCTTCCAAGCAAAGCAGTCTCTACTAAAAATAGCTCTATTTGATCAGACAGCGTAGGAAGAGTGCTACTGGTTGGTCTCTTGGGGGCAAAGATAGAATTAAAACGCAGTATAACCTCTCATAGCCACAAAAGGACCCCCCATGGTGGGCTGTCTGGCAAAGGAGAGATGTTTTAAAGGAACATATACATTACTGGGGCAGCCAACTGAAAATAAAAAATACTCAAATATATCTAAAAGGAAGTCTCCTTGGCTTATAATGAGGGTGAAATCCCCCTGAAGGGGTCTGGCTGAAACTCCAAATTAAGGGACTGAAGCTAAAATCCCGATGACCTTGAAGAAGCAGCTGAAGACTTGAATGTATGTTCATTTTCAGTCACTAAATTTCTGTAACATCTGGAGCATGATTAAGGCCTAAAAAGATCGAAGAACTTCTAATGACACTAGTAGCCATTGGTTACAGTGAAGAATGGTCCTGCTGCCAGAAAAACAAATGACCAGGCACTTAAAGCCTCTATCAGGGTGGAAAAAGGCATTTTGCCAACTTTAGTCATGTCTTGGAAACTGTGTGGTCAGTTTTCTGAACTACATTTGAACTTTAGAAGTCCACAGTTGCTTCCCTGGGTGCAACAGGCTTCCTGGTATTTCAAGGAAACTTAAACATCTTTGGAAAGTCTAAAAAGTTTGAAGATCCCCATTTGGAAAAGGGGAAATACTGTAAATATATACACAGAAAAACATATTAGGAAAAAATTTTAAGTTAACAGTAGTTATATGAGGTAGTAGAATTGCTACTTTTTAATGCATCTCATATTTTCTGAATTTCCTAATATAAACGTATATTATTATATAACCAGAGAAGTTTATAAACCATTAAAGGAGAAAAATGACTCCTTGTAAAACCTTCTACAGAAGTGAAAGATGAGTTTGTTCTACCTTAGCCACTAATTAGCTGTGTTACCTTGATATTGGAGGTAAAACTTGTAAGACTGAGATGTTTATCCAGCACTACGGTACTTGAAGGCATATAGTAGATCCTTTATAAGGGGCCGTTTGCATCATTATTCCTGCTCAAGCCATAGTCAGTGTTCAAAACTATATTCAGATAGCACCAGGTATAAAATTCTATTTTGATGAGAAATTTAACCTGAACTTCACAGTGAAAGAATATTGTCCTGAAAACAGGGTGAAAGGATACAGTATTCCTTGTGTAGCTCCAAAGCCTGGAATTCCATGGCAAGGAGAGAGATCACTGGAGGCAGATGTGACCAGAGGGTGCCAGTTTTGGGGACCAGAATCTGGCTCCCTTTCACCTCTCACTGGCTTCCAGACAGATGAGAACCACGAGGCTCTCATGACCATTTGTCAGGGATCCCCGTGCCTGGGGTCAGGTGCAGTGACGTGGGACACAGCAACTGCCATGGCTGCAGCTGTTGGCCATCAGCCCTGGCAGGGCTATTTCAGGTTTTGACAAGCGTTCCGTGCCCCACTAGCATAGCTTCCAGAAATGCTTTGAACTATTCAAGGACCAAAAGGCCATGACGGCCTCCATTCCTAGGAGGCCAGCCTTCTGCTAACCTGGCTACAGTGAGGTAGGGTTTCTCTCCTGGGTGGGGAGAGGCTGTCTATGCCCCTAGACCATAGCTTTCAGGGAAGAGAAACTTAAACATCCCCTCCTCCAACTCTAAGCCTTCAGAGAAGATTTTCTGCTCAAATTTTCCCATCGTTTCAGCTAAGTATGTCTAGTATGTACTCTTTCCTTGCAGTGCAGGTAATGAGACAGTATCTCCAAAGCTAAGTAATAGTAATACTGATGATTGCCCCTTATGGAGTGCTAAGCAGCTTCCATATCACTGCATTTATTTCTCATGACAAACTTGTGAGGTCAGTACAGTTATTGTTACTCTGATCACTGGCCCCAAATTACTGTCAGCCCACAGTCACCTTGTAATGCTTACATGCCTGGAAGCATCCTCAGTTTACTTTCTCTTCTAAAATTTCTCAAATGATTACCAGTTTAAAATGTGCACAGTGGGGACTTCCCCAGTGGTCCAGTGGTTAAGGATCCACCTTGCAATGCAGGGGACGCAGGTTTGATCCCTGGTTGGGAAACTAAGAGCTCACATGCTGGAGAGCAACTATGCCCATGCTGCAAACAGAGAGTCCGTGTGCTGCACTAGAGAGCCCACAGGATGCAACAAAGACTTAACACAGTCAAATAAAGAAATATTTTCTAAAATAAAATATGCACAATTGGGTCTTTATGGATTCCAAAGAACAATCTTTGTTAGGTTCTTCTTTTTCTCAACAACCCTGCCCTACTGAGCCCGAATACTTTTCTCAATGACCCTGCATCCAGGGTTCAGATATGAGTTCTTTATATCATGTCCCTCAAGACTGAATCTCTAAGTTGTTAGCCTCAATTCTCTTCTAAAAGCTGTAATACCCTTTTTTTATGGCCCAGGGAACAAATGTACTTCCATAATGACCAAAAGATAGGATGGGAGAGAGAACCAGCCAGAACCATATGCCCTGAATTTTTTAGTGTAAGAAGAAGCCCGTGGCACCATTATTCATTTATCATGCAGGCGTCCACCGGGCAACAGCTGACAAGTGCAAAACGACGCTCTGCCTGTTCCCAGACTGTCGGGACACTCAATGCAGACTGTCCACGGCGGCCCTTCCTCTGTTCTTCCTTCTACCCCCACCCCCAAAGGCTGCTCTCAGCAAACATATGGGAGCCATTGGGGCTTACTCCTTCCCTTCCGTTGTCCAAGTCACGTTGATAACTGGGGATTTACAACTGCCCAAAATGGAGTGCTTTGCTTTCTTTTGGGTTAT
Source organism: Oryx dammah (assembly GCF_014754425.2). Lineage (NCBI taxonomy): Eukaryota > Metazoa > Chordata > Mammalia > Artiodactyla > Bovidae > Oryx > Oryx dammah. Next base: position 51,741,772 of record NW_024070205.1, read on the forward strand.
TCCAAGTTTGGGTCCTATTAAAAGTTTTGTAACTACATAAATATTTATCCGTAGCTTTTGGTTACTATATAAACATAATAAGCATGACACCAGGCCCAAACACTGTAAGTCTCACCAACGTCTTCCAATGAGAAGTGGGGGAATGAATAAAGGACTTCGGAACCGAGTGTTTTTATCATGAAATATTCTTCCTGCTCTTTTTACGCCAGGCTTTTAAAGTACCAAAATGTATTCATCTTCGACTCTATAAATGTTCAGACCTCACTTATTGTCCGTCAGCCAACTTGCTGAAACATGCCCCTGGATCACAGAGACCTGTGGGAGAAAGCGCATGGTGCAATACAAGGTTTCACCTTTATTTTATTGTATTATCCAAAAGTTTCTAACAAACCTAACAAGAAAGTTTTGTTAGACGCTTTTGGTCAACCCAATATTTTATTTTGTGCTGTGAGGCTTGTGGGATGTTAGTCCGCTGACCAGAGATTGAACCCATGCCCTCAGCAGTGAAAACTCAGAGTCCTAACCACTGGATCACCAGGGGATTCCCAAGCCCTCACCTTTTTAAACAAACTTGCTAACGATAGAAAGCTGAGGATGAAAAATGCTACTCTGAGCTTTGTCACCTGTGAAGGCAAGAGGTATGACTTTGTGTTCAAGTCTCACCAGTTTACATTTGTTAGTGGGTTCTGGCTGACACAACAGATACCAGGTAGAAAGAGCTGAAATGTTTAATTCCCCAGACACTAATTATTCAGGGAAGGCACTAAAGTACTCAGATCTCGGAAGGGACAGCGTTGCTCACGAAAAATGTGTGTGTGGGGGAAGATATTATTGTGAATTTTTTTTTCTTAACCCTTTGTTTGCCATGAAGTTAACCCTCTACATCCAAGGGGTGAAGCTTATACTTTATGCTCTTCAGAGTTGTGGTCTTGGGAGGGGGTCTTTGGCAGGGCTCCCAACTCTTCTGTGGGAAGCAGTTGGTCTCTGGAGAGGGTAATCTGAAGGTTAGAGCCTGCTTCCTCTGTCCTGGCTTGAATCCATCTCCTCCATCTTTCTTGGGCTCCCTGTCACCACATCCTGTGGACAGAGCAAGGCAGGAAGCTTTTTATTGCTTTGCAGATGATCAGACTGGAACCAGTTTTTCTGTATTTGATGGTGTATCATCAAAGGGAGCAAACTCTGCAGCTTTAGCTCAAGGTGAAATGGAACAGGTTTGTTGGCTTCATAAATTCTGGCACAATTTTATGTATTGTCCCAAGAAGGAGATAACAGAGCAAGCCCTGGAAATTTTGTAGAACACTCCTCTGGTAAAGCTTATAATGGCTCTGCTGGGTCTTCGTTTCTTTAAGGGACTGAGCCAGTGGGCAATTGGTGTTCTTGGAATGTGATTATCCCCATTCTGTACATAAGTAAATGTTGACAGCAAATGGTTTAACGACTTGCTCCGAATTTCATAGCATGCCAAGAATATAGTTAGAGGAAAAAAAATAGTTGGAATTTCTGATTTTCAAACCCTTGCTTTAGCCAGGAGACTCAGCTCTAAATAGACATGCTTTAAATGCACACTAGCAAAATCTGAGAGAAATAATGTTGCAGAATCTAGTATCCTTTAGAAACTTTGGCTGGAAGTTATCAAAGCTCACTAACATTCTAAGTCCCTTCCCTCTGCATGGACCTCCTAGGAGGTGATGAATCACCTTTTCCCATCTGTGGACCTGCCAGGCAGAGAGGTTAAGCAACCTAGCTAAGAACATATTTAGAGGCAGAACCATCCCGGACTCATCTCTTGACTCTAGATTAGAACTTTCCCAGTGATGCCAGAAACTGGATGAGTTCAAAGAGACTATTGCACATCTGTGATAACTGTGTACTGCATTGTGTAACTTGGTTCAGTGGGAGGGGTTTCCCAGAACCCCCTTCTCTGTATGATTCTGGGTTAGAGTTAACCCAAAGAGAAATGGGGGAAAGATTTAGAAGGTGAAAGTAGAGCGAGAGCCACTGCTTTGTGAAGGTCATTGTGGTTTCATGTGACAACACGCAGATGCAAAAGTGCTGTTGGGTCCCAGTCTGTCCTTGGTCTTTTCCATTCCACATCCAGCAAATCTCTCTTCCTTTCTTTCCTTCTTTCTTTCACCATTTTATTGAGGTATGATTAACATACAAAAATCTGTACATATTTAATGTATACAACTTGATGAGTGTAAAAGTAAGTATATAACTGTGAAACCATCCCAGTAAGTGATGTCATAAACACATCCATCCCCTCCAAAAGTTTCCTCCCACCCTCGTTATTAGTAGTAGTAGCAGTGTTGTTGTTCTGTGTGATATTTGTACCTTTTGACTAATGTCTGCCACCAGCCCCTGGCAACTACCATTGGACTCACTCTAGTAATTCTTCTGACGGTTGGTCCAGTGGTCCCAGGCCCACCACCAGATTCAAAGGCAATGGTTTTCCATGGACTTCTCTAATAACTTTGCTTTCATAGTCCCACCCCAGCAACTGGATGTGCCTGGCTATTCTTGGCAGACTCTGACTGTTCCATTCACACCAGGGCTTCAGGAGAACTGGTTAGTCACCAGTCCTCCAGCTCCCAGTTAGGCATCTCTACTTGCCCAGCTTCTCCCACAATTGCCTAGTACATCCTGTGATACTCATAGTGGTTCTCCTCTCCGCAGTGAACGCTGGCTGATGGAAAGTCAACATGGCGCAACACAGGAGATGCAGAGGAATATGAGGGAGTTCCTGACTTCAAGGGACTTCCAGCTCAATGGGAAGGTAGGACATTTTCACGTAGCCAGCTAGCTGGGGACTCATAGCAGCTCACGAATTAAGTGACAAGTTCATGATGTTGCTTGAAGTCCTTGCAGCCAGAGATGTCCAGTGTCTTTTAGCACTAGGCACGAGGAGCTGACTGGGAATGGCCACAGTCAGCATTCTTAATGACCAGTGGCCACATTTAGTCCAAGTGAATACAGACCTTTTTCTCTGTTCCATTCAGGCTCTAGGCTCCTGATCAACATAAGAATGGAAAGAAAGTTACTTACATACTGGGTTAAAGTGTTGAGTACAGTTGAACATGAATGCTGACATTGAAGATTTCCCATCCAACCAACAGAAATTCCCCTGGCCTGCCACAGTTGGGTAACTTGAGTTCTGGAATTCCAGCCTCGGTTAACCCCAATCCACAAATTTGCTGGAGTTATGAAACTTAGTGAGAGTACTGTTTTTCTATTATTCATTCCCAATATGTTCTGTCCTGAACCAACACCACTAAATTTATTTCCCCCATATGTTTAACCCTCTGCATGTTGATTCCCTTTTGGTATCAACCAAAAGAAAAAGAGATCAAAGCATGTGTTCCTGGTTTTTACACAAAATGAATTTTATTTCTAACTTGGCTGGACACTTCCCCATCCACTCAGTCTATTGTCTTTTTTTGTTGTTGTTGTTGGACCTTAGTTTCCTTCTGTTAAAAGCAATTACTGGTGGCTCCATGGGGAGGTATGAGCATCAATGCTGGGCTAGAAACTCCGGTAAGATCCCTGGATGAAAGGTGATAGGGAACACAGGAGAAATCTGGATGACCAACCCCTGGAAAAGTCCAGTCCTCAGCCCAAAGCAATACCACAAGCTTCCAGAAACTGCTTGTGAGCTGAGGTTTTATTTTGCAAATGTGTATCTACATGCCCGTGTGTCAGCAGTGTCGACTCCAGAGACCTAGGAATACAGTAAATGACATTGTAGGTAGCTCTGGAAAATGAGGATTTGTTTTTAGTTCTGACCCTTGTCTGTTAAATGATCTGATATAAAAATGAGGAGGAAAAAGAGAGAAGAGACTGAAATCTAGGAGGCAACGAAAGGATGTGGAATTTCTGCTGGATCTTAAAAAGTATCAGTGTGAAACTCAAATACAGTTTTCCCATTTCTTTTCAATCAGAAAGGTGTTGACAGGAAAAATGGATGAAGAGTGGAGGATGTGACTTCTTAGGAGACTTTGGTCCTTTCCCTGCAGTCATTCATTTGAGACCCTGGCTCTAGGTGCCTAGGTGGAGGTGGTGGTCTTTTTCAGATATGGAGCCTTTAGTTTGTCACTCATTTAATCCCTGAATATTATAAGACTGTACTTCCAAGCAATCTGTCCTGTTTGTCTTGATGTTTTATGGGCTGTCGTCCAAAGGGCTCCTGCTTCTAGTCTCTGTTTGTATGCTCTGCTGAAATGGAGCAAAAAGAGAAAAGAGGCCAAAGAGTAGGATCGCACAGAAAGCTGACTCTGCTCAGTAAAGAGAGGGAAATCGTAAAGATGCAGAAGGATGGAGAAGGTGGACTCTCAGATAAGGACAAGTCTCGAGCTAAGAGACTTGAGAAGGAAAGCAGGAATCTGATCAGCAGCGCAAGAACAGACAAGAAGCCAAGATCAAGAGACATAACTCTTCATTTCTATTGTAAAATGTGGTCAAACATTTTGTCATGGTGCATGGACAGTCTTATACTTTAGGGATATCTGAATTCTAGTCCTGGCTTTGCCACCAAATCACTGTGTGACCTTGAAGAAGACACTTGAGCTGTTTTCTTCTCTATAAGCCACTAAGGTTGAATTAGAATGGGGTCTCCAGGGAATTCTCTGGCAGTCCAGTGTTTAGGACTCAATGCTTTCACTGCCAGGGGCACGAGTTCGATCTCTGGTTGAGGAACTCAGATCCTGCATGCTGCAAGGTGCAGTGAAAGAAAAAGCTGGGGTCCCCAAAGTAGAGACCCCCAGAAGAGTCAAGACAGAGCTAAGACTTGTGTGAGAACCTAAGATGGTTGCTTCCAGCAAGCCAAGCCCTCCCTCTGTCCTTCCAACACCCAGAGCTGTTGGCTGCAAATCCTGGAGGGGAGGGGTGCTCTCTCCAAGGCAGTCTGCCTTCTCAGTCTCTATGTAAAACGTGTTCCGACCTCACACCCCAACTCCCTGTGATCTCAGGACCTCAGAAATCCAAAAGTAACTTCTCTCTTTGAAGGGATGCAAATCTTAGAACTGGTTTCAATGATTCTTACTCTTCTCTCAACTCCGAAGCTCTTAGATTTGGAGATTCTATTACAGAATAAGGTCGCAGACCACTTACACAGCAGTTAACTACAGACCCTTATCACAGTCTGGAGGCAAGCTGTCCCACCTGTTGGGACACTGAGCTTCATCCAGGCCTAGGTCCTGGGTCCTTTCTACCTGTTGCTCTGTCTTCCCCCGGAGTTGTCCTTGTCTGCACATGGGATTCAGGGTCACCATCACATCTGTGCTCAGCTGGTGGGAGAGGGGAAGAGTGAAAGAAAACTGGATAAGCAGTTTCCTTTTAAACAAGTGATGGGAGAATTACACACATCACTGGTGCTCACAGTCCACTGTGAAAGCATGGCCACGGAGCCATATTGCACCTTGGGGAGCTGGGAAATGAAACCCTTGGCTGGGTGAGGGTGTGTGGATTGAAATTCCATTACAAGAGGAGAAGAGAAGCACAGATTTGGGAAGACAAGATCAGTCTGATGCAATAAGGAACCAGAAGACCACACTAGCTGGTGAGGGGGGTAGTTACGGATGCTTGACCAGCCATCAGAAAGGTCACAGGAAGGGAAAAGAAAAAAAGATGTTATCCTTAGGAACTGTGTGTCCATTTGAAGGAAAAGACACTGTCAGCAAATACTAGCCTGCCCTTCCTCTTTGGCTACAACCCACTATTTAAGCTTTGCTTCAACATTAACTGCTGCAGTGGTTTCCAAACTTCTAGAAAAGAAGTTGCATTTATAAATGCATTCTTACATGGGATTCTAATTATAAATAAGAAAACAAAAGGACAGCTCTGGCTGAAACAGAGGAGAGGGCCCAGAATTCTGGCCACCTGCTCTGGCTGTCTTCGCACATTAGAGGCTGACACATTAGAGGGGTTTGATGTCCACTTGAAGGTTTTCCCCCAGAGCAGTGAGGCTCCAAGAAACCTAATCTGAGGATCCCTGATCTGTGAGAAGGAGGTCAAAGCTACTATCAAGGATAATGTCATCAAAGCCAAACTAGGGCCACTCTGAACCTTTTAACAATGAAGTCATGCTCCAGATCCTAAAAGTGAGAAATCTGAACTTCACTCATTCCCTAAGTAAGGTCATTCCATAAACCCTATTCTGTGATAAAATGACTCATTTCATTTATTATTACAGAGCCTTGTGCATTTTAAAATTTTTATAATATTCAGGTGGCTATATTCATGATTGATTTAGTCAATGACGCAAACCCCAACTATGACCTGGTTACTGTGGGAAAATTTCATCCGCTAGATGAAGTAGTTTCATGGACTACACTGCTACAAAACCCCTCACAGGACAAGGCCCACCCTGACTGAGAGGCAGGAGCAGATTCAGGCAAAGGACATGAGCTCCCTGGTCAGAGCATCATAATTGCCAGTACCCAGTGGCCAGCGATTCTCTTACCTCTTGTGATGAATATCAAGGAAGAGAGGGATGTGTGAAAGAGAAGATCCCGAATTTCAACTCAGGATTACATTATGAAAGTGTAAAAGTGTTAGTTGCTCAGTCATGTCTGACTCTTTGTGACCCCATGGACTATAGCCCACCAGGCTCCTCTGTCCCTGGAATTCTCCAGGCAATACTGGAGAGGGTTGCCATTTCCTTCTCCAGGGGATCTTCCCGACCCAGGGAACGAACACTGGGTCTCTTGCATTGTCAGCAGATTCTTTACCATCTGAGCCACCAGGACTACATTATGGATGACCTCAAAAGAAGCTTCCAGAATGTGCAGGAGCCCCAGATCCCAATGCCAGATCGGCAGAAATGCAAGCCATCCAGTTAGGGTAGAAGAGAAACACAGCAGGGAAGGGGGAGATGGACTGGCATTCCTCCAGCAGTGTCAGTGAGGAATGACACCCGCATCCCGAATGTCTGCAAGGCTATTACACATTGAAGAAAGCAGGGAAGAGGTCCTGAACCTAGCTAAGAGAGCGGAGTATTCCTGATGCAGGTTTACTCCTGACAAGGGCAAACAGGAGGTCTCAGTAGTAAACCAAAAATAAGGTACCAGTTTTCTTCTTACACCTCCTTCATACCAGATAAAGTTTCTTGAATCTCAATCCATTCTTAAAGAAATAATCTTCCCATTTAAGCCCTGCATTAAATGAACAAAACATCATAGAGTGTGTTGCAAATTGTTCAATAAGCACCTTGTAAAAAACCCAACGGAAATATGGGCAAAAGACATGAACAGGCAGTTCACTGAGACTGTGAAAATGTAATCAAAAAGGAGTCCAAGCTAATTATTCCTCAGGAAATTGCAAGTGCAGACCACACTGAGATACCTTTTTATACATACCAGATTAGCAAGAATGAAGAATTGTAACAACACCGAGTGTGGGAGAGAAGAGGTAAAGCTGCAGGAATTCTTTCACATTCCTAGTGGGAGTGTAAACTGCTATAATCACTTTGGAAAACCATTTGGCATTTCCTTGTAAAGTCAAACATTCATATAACTAGGACCTAGTAGTTTCACTCCTGAGTACGTATTCTAGATCAGGTTTTTCCCAAAGTTGCACCTTTCCTGGGTCATGAACTTATTTTAGTGGCATACAACTGACATTTTTAATAAACAAAATAGAATACAGCGACTTCCCTGGTGGTCCAGTGGCTAAGACTCTGCACTCCCAGTGCAGGGGACCTGGGTTTGACCCCTGGTCAGGGGACTAGATCCCACCTGCTACAACTAAGAGTTCACAGGCTGCAACAAAAATCAAAGATCCTGAATACAGCAGCTAAGACCCAGCACAGCCAAATAAATATTTTTTAAAGAATACAATCGAGTAGAAAAACTTAAAGGACATTGTAGTAAGGAGAAGTTTTGTTTCATAAATTGTTTCATGTATGTGTGTATATGCCCATGTGTGTGCGAGTTGTGGTATAATTTTCACGGTTGCTAAATGAGTCCCCTGTGGAGGAGCAGATTATTTATTCCTGGGATCGGCCTTTGAATGTTAAAGCAGAAAAGGTTTCCAGAATAAATTCACCCAAGTTAGTGCCAGGCCACGTTCCCTGATTTTCTTGACTAAAATAAATTATTTTCTTCAAACTGTATTTTTGCACAAACCCCTTTTCACCAGGGGACAGCCTGTGCCATCTGGACCAGGCTCTTCAGTGGACACAATTCATTAGCTGCCCTCACTCTCAAAATACAATTGAAATGGATGCTTCCTTTAAACTGAATACAAACAATGGCTTCTCCACACTCATTTGACTCAATAATTCATGTAGTACTCATGATTACTTACTGAGAATAAAGTAAAATTAGCCACATAGCAGCCCAGGAAATGTATCTGCCCTAAGGTATTAAGTGTCTCTGTGTGTGTGTACTCAGTTGTGCCCAGCTCTCTGCGACGTGGTGGACTGTAGCCCACCAGGCTCCCCTGTCCATGGGATTCTCCAGGCAAGAGTACTGGCATGGGTTGCCATCTTCTCCTCCAGGGGAGCTTCCCGAGCCAGGGATTGAACATGTGTCTCTTGCATCTCCTGCTTTGGCAGGTGGATTCTTTACCGCTAGTGCCACCTAGAAAGTGTCTCTATACAATGGCAAATTTTACTGTCTTAAAAATCATTCTTAGTCCCAAGGACTACTGGAACAAAAGCATCAATTATGAACTGTTGGGCTTGCAAAGGTGGAACAAGTTTTCTTATCTTTGTGCTATAGGTTGAATTGTTTCCCCTCAGAATGTATGTGCTAAGCCCTACTGCCTCACAAATGTGACCTTATTTGGAAACAGAGTCACTGTAGACATAATTTGTTAAAAGACATACTGGAATTGGTAGGACCTTTGTTCAATATGACTTTGTTCAATATAAAGTTTCCTTTTGTAAAGGGAAATTTTGGACACAGGCATGTACACAGGCAGAATACCAGGTAAACATGAAGGCATGAATTGGAGTGATGCAGAAATACTAAAAATTCCAGAAAACCACCAGAAGCTAAGCAAGAGTCATGGAATAGATCCCCACTTACAGACTTCAAAAGGACTCAACCCTGCTGACATCTTGATTTTTGAATTTCAAGTCTCTAGAACGACAATGATTTCTGTCATTCTAAACCACCAAGTAGTGGTATTGTTACAGTAGTCCTAGCAAACTAATATGCGTTAAATTGTTAAGATTTAGGCAAATGCTTTATATCCTATTTAAATACTTAATATTATAATTATGATTCTAGGTTTACACTTCCCTGGTGGCTCAGTTGGTAAAGAGACTGACTGCCTGCAATGCAGGAGACCCAGTTTTGATCCGTGGGTTGGGAAGATCCCCTGGGGGAGGAAATGGCAACCCACTCCAGTATTCTTGTCTGAGAAATCCCATGAAAGAGGAACATGGGCTATAGCCCACCAGGTCACAAGTGGGACATGACTGAGTGACTAAACCACTGAGGGTTTACAGTCAACATGTGATATCAGGAAACTTGGCATTAAGATTCCACTTTGCATATTAACGGGCTGTTTAACCTCAAATATACCACTTACCCTCTTTGGGCTTGCATTTTCATGTGTAACATAGTCATGACAACATTTACCCTACTTACCTCTCACAGTGGCAAATGGGCCCAATGAGATAATACATGGGAAAGTGAAAGTGAAAGTTGCTCAGTTGTGTCTGACTCTTCACGACCCCATGGGGTATACGTACAGTCCATGGAATTCTCCAGGCCAGAATACTGGAGTAGGTAGCCTTTCCCTTCTCCAGGGGATCTTCCCAACTCAGGGATTGAACCCAAGTCTCCTGCATTGCAGATGAATTCTTTACCAGCTGAGCTACAAGGGAAGCTCATACATGGGAAAGTGTTTGGTAAATTGTAAAGCATTAGATAACTATGCAAAACATTGTATTTCCCATCCATTAAAATGACAATAGTGATTACCAACTAACCTTGTAATGTAGATTGTATGTTAGTATGTCCAGAGCTGGATCCCCACATAACACCAGGACAACCTGTTGATAAGACAAAGTTGAGCTGATTACTCACTGTTGAAAGGGAGGACACCACCGCACAGAGTTTCAGTAGGGATTAGAGGGGAAAAGGCAAGGTTTAAATTTATTGAGAACTTTAAATTTGGTCTAAGGCCAGTCTTTCAGTATAGAGGCTTGAGGATGATTAACAAAGACTGGCATATAATGGTGGACACAGCAAGGCAAGGATTTTGACACTGGATGTCAAAGAGTCTTTGCATGAACAGTTGATGTTTTCTACTGAAAGAGCTGGAAGTTCCTCTATTGAACAATCAGGATATTTGCCTGTGAAAGTGTCTCCTGGAATAGTAAAATTATTCAATTATGATAAAACACAATTGAATAACAAAGTCATACTAAGGCAGATGGGTAGGTGGTTTTGGTTCTTGTGTCCAGCCTGGATGGGAATGGAGAGAGATGGGCTCAGCTCTCAAGCATAAAATGTGAGTAAAGTGCTGGACTTTTGTGGCTGATGTCCTCTCATTCCCTCTCTTTCGGGCAGGCTCATGCTGCTCTTCTCCATCTGTGTTCTTTCTCCCAAGGTCAATTCCTCATTCAAACTGGCTCTCTGCCAGCACTGTCCCTCACTGTCATCCAAAAACGAATTTCTTCCTACCCTAAAACTCATTGCTAATTTTCAATTTGGCTGATCCATGTAATTTCTCATTGCTCTAAGTCCCCCTGCACAGAGTTGCCTAATTTTAAGGAGAATTCAACCCACAGGAATAAGGCAGTGGAGACAATTCCAGAGGAAAAATTGTCTTCTGAAGAGGTGATTAGATATTCTCCTTACACCACCTCCGTGCCTATTTCCACCATGGTCTCAAACATAGGGCAGATGGTCACTTGGCCCACTAGCTTTTGCTGCTTCTGTTGAGATGATCAGATAAAGTCTCTATCAGCATCAGCTGCTTTCAATGTGCTAGAAATTTCTTTGCATTCAAAATAGACATAGAGCCAGCAGTTTAAAACTCAGATTGTTGTTGTTGCTGTTGTTGTTTGGTCGCTAAGAGGTGTCCAACTCTTTTGTGACCCTGTGGACTGTACATTGCCAGCCTCCTCTGTCCATGGGATTCTCTAGGCAAGAATACTGGAGTGAAAAAAAAGAATACTGGAGTGGGTTGCCATTTCCATCTCCAGGAGATCTTCCTGACCCAGGGATCAAACCCATGTCTCCTGCATTGCCAGGCAGATTCTTTATTGCTGAGCCACAATTTGGAACTGGCTTCCTGGTCCTGGGTGGCCCAGGTTGAATTAATCTAGATTTATTTTCCTACCCCCTGCCTGTTCCCAGCCTTCCTCACCTCCAAAAGGCTAATTTCTTGCTTTCAAAAGCTACTTGGAAGAACCGGTAATTCTCTTCTGGTGCAATCACAAGCGAATGAATGGTTCATTGTTAAAGAAGTCATTCCCCTGAATAAGGCGATCTTTCCTTCAAACAAGGTTAGGGGTGTTGGACCAAATGTTATAATTAAGCCAAGTATTTGTCTGCACTTCTTGCTATGCAGCCCAATGTATATAGACATTTCAAATAACTGAATTTAGGGTTCCATTATATTATTTGCTATTAAGACAAATCAGCTTAGAGACAGGCATGTAGTAAAGAACAATAGCTATCTTATTTTGAAAAGGTTCAAAGATATCTGAGATTTTTGAAAACTTAGACATTTTATAGGGCATAGGAAAAGCAACTAGCAATTTCCTGAATTGCAAAGAGTAATTTTATAGAGTTAAGTTACAAGACAATTATACTTTCACTAGATGCCCCAATTCTACTTATCCGCTTAGAATTTCTGTTGATTTGTGAGTGAGAAATAAAGATATAATTTACTGGCTAAGCCAGTCCTATAATGAATGGAATAAAACAGGATACGCTTGAGAAGTAATAAGCACTGTCGTTGATTTCTAACACTCTGGTCAGGAAATTTGAACTGTTGGTGTGAGTTAGGTCTTTTGGGAAAAAAAAAAGTCACTAGGGTTTCCTAAACTTTCTGAAGAGAGATGTTGGTTGGTTGGTTTGTGGTAAAATATATATAAAATTTACCATCGAAACCATTTTTAAGTGATAGCTCAGTAGCATTAAATAATGCATTCAATCACATTGTTGTACAACTATCACCCCCAGCCATCTACTGAACTTTTTTATCTTGCAAAATTGAAATTCCCTATGCATTAACAATAACCCCTCACTCCCTCCTTTTTTTAGCTCCAATAATCTCTATTCTACTTTCTATGCCTGTGAATTTGACTATTCTAGATACCTTTTATAAGTGGAATCGTACAATATTTGTCCTTCTGTGATTAGCTTATTACTTGGCACAATGCTTTCCAATTTCATTTATGCTATATGTGTCCAAATATATATGCATGTGTTAGAATTCCCTTCCTTTTAAAGGCTGAATAATATTTCACTGCATCTAGATGCTGTATTTTGCTTATCCATCTATCTGTCAATAGACACTTGCGTTGCTTCCACCTGAGTTGTTATTTTTCATATCTTGTCGTTTTCTGACAATTCCCATCTTTGGAGCACGGGAGAAAGTCAGACACAGTTGGAGAGGGGGCAGGTGATGGGCTTACCTGCCTCCTGAGAAACCTGTATGCAGTTAGAACGGAACACGGAATAACAGACTGGAGGTGAGGCAGGTGAGGGGAAAGATGAGGCAGAGTGGGCAGCCAAGGGCCTGTGCAGAGGGAGGCAGAGGGCCAGGTGGCTTCCCCAGAGGCCAGGCAGACAGCAGCATCATCTGCCAGAAAAGTTCTACCAGCAGCGGTTCTTCTTGGTTTCAGGTGTCCTTTGACCCCTGTATTTAGAACCCCTGGTCAGGTATAGCCTCTGGTGTAATCAGGTAGGTGATTCTAGAATGACACTAACATTTCTAAATCAACATTCACTAAGGCTTAACAGGAAGACCCTTACCAGAACTAAGTAAGCCAGGGAGATCATTTTTGATCAGATGAGCATTTAGGAAGTCTTCGTGTGTGCTCGCACACGCTCAGTTATGTCAAACTCTTTGTAACCCCATAGACTGTAGCCTGCCAGGCTACTCTGTCCGTGGAATTTTCCAGGCAAGAATATTGGAGTGGTATGCCATTTCCTACTTCAGGGGATCTTCCGTCAGGAATCCAAACTACATCTCCTGCATTGGCAGGCGGATTCTTTACTGCTAGCACCACCTCACAGGAAAAGGGAGCTCCAAATTCCCTACTAACTCCAAATAGCAGTTTTAAACCTGGGTTTTACAAACTTATGGTTGCCTGGTGGGGGGTGGAGAGGGGTGAGGGGAGGGATAGTTAGGAAGTTTGAAAAGTTCATGTACACACTGCTATATTCAAAATGGATAACCAACAAAGACCTACTTTATAGCACATGGAACTCTGCTCAATGTTATGTGCCAGCCTGGATGGGAGAGGGTGCTGAGGGGAGAATGGGTACATGTATGTATGTATGGCTGAGTCCCTTCACTGTTCACCTGAAACTATCACAACATTGTTATACCACAATACAAAATAAAAAGTTTAAAGTTTAAGAAAATATAACCCGAGTTTTAAGTTTGATTGAAATGGGATCACATGACAAGTTCTTCCTGAATTAAAAATAAAAGGGAGTATCTGGTCTTGGGCAAATTAGGCTGTAAGACTAAGTAGAAATATTGATAATTTCAGTACTTTGACATATTCAACATTAATATTTAAAAATTTAAACACAAAAACTGAGTCATCATTTGTTTTTTCATACTAATGCTGAAGAGAGGTTAAGGCATATATTAACAATTGTACATGTGAGTAAACGAAATTTCAGACAAGCTATGTGACATACCGAAGAAGTAGCAGTATTGAAATTGGAAACCAGGTTTTCTGAATTTAAATTTTAAGTTGTTTCTTTAAGTCAGAGGTGTTTAATCTCTGGAAATGAGATAGAGGTAGACTGAGTTGCACTGCGGACTGGATAAAATTTTAATAACTTACAGTATGCCAGTTCTGGCTTTGCTATTAACAAGTTATCTCATGTGAGAGAAATAACATTATCACAATTTCTCCTTCTAAGAAACTAGGATTCCAGTAGGTGACTTGTCCAGGGACTCATGAATGTAGGATTTGATCCCAATGATTTCATTTGATATGATTTTCCAGTAGTCATGTATGGATGTGAGAGTTGGACCGTAAAGAAAGCTGAACACTGAAGAATTGATGCTTTTGAACTGTGGTGTTGGAGAAGACTCTTGAGAGTCCCTTGAACTGCAAGGAGATCAAATCAGTCAATCCTAAAGGAAATCAGTCTTGAAAGGACTGATGCTGAAGCTAAAGCTCCAATACTTTGACCACCTGATGTAAAGAACTTATTCATTGGAAAAGACCCTGATGCTGGGAAAGATTGAAGGCCGGAGGAGAAGGGGATGACAAATGATGAGATGGTTGGATGGCATCACCAACTCAGTGGACATGAGTTTGAGCAAGCTCTGGGAGTTGGTGATGGACAGGGAAGCCTGGCGTGCTGCAGTTCATGGGGTCACAAAGAGTCAGATACAACTGAGTGACTGAAGTGATCTCAACTGAAGAGTCTTCAATCTTCACCTCTATTCTAGAAGCAGAAGCACATTTTTATTTTTGTTTATGGATTTCTAAAGAAAAGTGTACTCAGGATTTAAAACTAATCAAGGCAAATCTGCTCTGACTGAAGGGGATGAGGAGTCCAGAAGCTCCCGCAGAGGGTGCTGTCCACAAGGTGACCTGAGGAATCCAGAAACTGCCATCAGATTGGTCAGAAATTTCTAAATCTTTACAAGTCTTACTGAGCCAAACCTGGACCTTCTCCCTCCTTCATTTCCTCTCTCCTGCCGCCACCCATGAAACTGTACTGCTTACATTTTGAGAGGTAAAACTGATAATTTCTCCAATATTTCAAAACTGATTTCTCTCACGAAGTCACCCAACCTTAAGTGGGGTTCTAGCTCTCTGTCTCTATTGACCGATTGCTGTGGACCAGCCAAAAGTTATCTTTGGACAGTATTTAAAATACTGTGTACTAAACATGGCTTCCCTGTAGCTCAGATGGTAAAGAATCTGCCTGCAATGCGGGAGACCTGGGTTCGATCCCTGGGTTGGGAAGATCCCCTGCAGAAGGGAATGGCAACCCACTCCAGTATTCTTGCCTGGAAAATTCCCTGGACAGAGGAGCCTGGTGGGCTACAGTCCATGGGGTCACAGAGTCGGACACGATCGAGTGACTAATACTACACTACACTAAACATGGTTAATGATCCTTGGCCTAAATGGAGAGAAAGCAGAAAGGGCAGGATTCCCTTTCACCGAAAGGACTAAGTGATAGTAGCGCGTGCAGTCCGTGATCTCAACACATCCGTGAACATCCCTGCCCGACCCGCGACCCTGGAGAGAAGCCCCATGCAGTTTGGCTCACTCCGCACCTTCCGGTCCCGAGAGGGCTGGCTGTCTGAGTGCAACAGTCCGAGATCCGAGTGCAGAGGCACGTGCCAGGAGAGCCAGCCGTAATGAATGAATGTAATGAATGAATGTAATGAATGAAGCTTTGCTCCACAGACTGTAACCAAGGCGATCGTGAGGCTGGCCTGGGTGTGGGGTGAATCGTTGAATCATGATGGCAAACGATGGCAAGCAAATGAACACGTGACACCTCTTTGTCTAGCGCAGGGGAGGCCAAATGAACTTCTCAAGAATGGTGAATTTTCCAGGTAACGGAACTTATTCCTTTAAGAACTCCAACTGCAAATCTGAAAACATTTGGTGTTGTTTTTGAAACTTTTTAGATGTATTCTCTTTAATGTACTGGGATATAGCTCTGGGTCTTCATTTGTGAGACTCATGTTTACGACCTCTAAGGTCCGTGGGGCTCCTCTTCTGTCCCCACAAGCACCTGTCCCCCACCCCATACAGGTGCTGGCTTGCCATGCTGCCACACCGCAGCTGCCTCTTGAGGCCCTTTTCTTTAATTTGTATAGGGCCAGGGAGCCAGAAGCTGGAACTTCTCAGAACAGGTTAATAAATAAGGCTGAAAACAGTTTTGATGGTAGCCTGAACCCTACAAATTAAGTACTTGCCTGAGCTTTGGTATGTTGATTTTTAAATCAACATAAGTTTTTTTTAAGTTATTCTTTTTTTAAATTTAGTTTTGAATATTTATTTGTTTATTTGGCTGGGTGGGGTCTTAGTTGTGACACTGGGCATCTTCAGTGCATAGCATGGACTGTAGTTTTGGCAGGCTTAGTTGCCCCCAAGGCATGCGGGATCTTAGTTCTCCAACCAGGAATCAACCGGAGTCCCTTGCATTGCAAGGTGGATTCTTAACCACTGGACCACCAGGGAAGTGGTTCATAGCTATTCTTTTCAGTTGTAGTAAAATGCACATAACATGAAATTTAGTATCTTACTCATTTAGTGGCGTTAAGTACATTCACATTGTTGTGCTGCCATCACCACTATCCGTCTCCAGAGCTCTTTCATCTTGCAAAACTGAGACTCTACACTCGTTAAACAGTAACTACCCTATTCCCTGTCCTCTCCAGGCCCTGGAAACCACTATTCTATTTTCTGTCTCTATGAATTTGACTGCTCTCAATACTTCACCTAAGTGGAATCATAGAGTGTATGGTTTTTTGTGACTGGCTTATTTTACCTACCATAAAATCCTCAAGGTTCGTGTATGTTGAAGCACGAGTCAGAACTCCCTTCCTTTTTAAGGCTGAATAATGTTCCATTGTGTATGTGTACTGTATTTTGTTCATCCACTCATCTATTGATAGGTACTTGGATTGCTTCCTCATTTTGGGTATTGTGAATAATGTTGCTATGAGCATGAGTGTACAAATATCTTTTTGACTTCTTGCTTTCAGTTCTTTGGAGTATATTCCCAGAAGTGGAAGCTGGATCATGTAGGAATTCTATTCTTAATTTTGGAGGAACTGCCATACTGTTTTCCATAATAGCTGCACCACTTTATATTCTCACCAACAGTGCGTAAAAGTTCCAACTTCTCCACGTCCTTGCCGACACTTGTTATCTTCTGTCAAATTCCCTTTTTTGCTGACTTATTGGTTCTTAGTTGTCCTTATGTAGTGAAAAACTACTAGCTTTCAAGACCTCTGGATCAGTGGGGTGTTTACCGTATGAAGTAATAAGTTAGGCAGGTATGTCTCACAGCAGTTGTGATCATAAAAATCATACTTTAAATGTAGTATAGAGGAGCTAGCTATTTTTAAAAAGCTTACAATCAATTATTTTAAAAGATTTTTTTACAAAATAACTTTTTATTATAAAATTATATTCATTGTAGAAAATTTAGAAATTATAGAAAAGGGAAAATAATGTCATTGTGTAGAGATAACTTCAGTTAATATTTGTGTTCATATTCCCTTCTCTATACACTTGCCCTCTACACATATATGTGTGTGTGTCTATATGTATACATTACGTATGTGTATTTTGTATATATAAATATTTTATATATATTCCCTGTCATTTTTCTTCACTATCTTTTCTGCCCTGGCCCCCAAAACACTCATATACTTGCACCTTAGACTGTTGATTAGTCTCTAATCCTCCCATACATGCTCATGGATTTGTAGCTTATCTACTCTTATTCTTTTAAACTGGCCTTATTCTATTCTTGCAGTTTGGTAGTCTGTAGCATTTTTCTATATCATCACATTTTAAAATCAGCTTCAGATACATGCTTTTTAATAGCTGTATAGTAAGAATCCTTAAAAAATAATCACCTCTTATTATCTTTTGGGGAAGTATTCATGTTCTGGACTTCCTCAGGTATACTTTAGGTTTAAAAAAAAGTAATCAAACCTGTTTTTACAGGAGCCCCACTGGGTAGACTCTTTCCTAAGACTGTTACTCCCATTTTATAGATGGTGAAAGATAGACACCCAGAGAGGTATTTCTGGTCTGGTATTTTTTTCAAATGGTAAGAATATGAAGATTACTGTGTAATTTCATGAGCAGCTTCTCCTTCAGAGTTAATTGACAGTTAACAATAATTCTAATGATGCTTTGGTGTTGTCAGACCTTCGGGGTTCATGCTTCCATGTGTGTGTGCCTTTTTAGAGAGCAATTAATAAGTGTTGGCAGTGTGCTTGTGATCCTTCTGAAATGCTTGGGAAGGATATTGTCATTGCTGTAGCTTTGTGTATTTTGGGTCCTACAAATGATTTACCACTTACTAAATTCGAAATCCAAATCGTAGATTTGGCTCTGGCTGCTGCCAGCTAACAAATGCTATAATACTGGGAAAAAGTTAAGAAGCTATCAGACTGCTTAAGTTTCTAACTTTTTCAGGGTAATCATGTGGAAGAAAAATGTCTAGGTTTATAGGTCAAACAATGATAATTTGTATTATTTAAAACAATAATTGTCATATTCCCATATGGAAAAAAATTCTTCATCATGTATTTTTAACTTAATACACTTCAGTAAACAACTTTTAAAAAATATTATCAATCTATAAGTTATAATTTAAGTAATAATTACTAGATTGCTTTAATCGTGACTATAGAGCTAAATAGTAGACTATATTTTCCTAAGTATTATCATTCCTTTTTCTATTCTGTCCCTTGAGCTGTAAAGAAAGAAAAAAATACAACATACAGAAACATCAGTTCAGTTCAGTTCAGTCGCTCAGTTGTGTCCAACTCTTTGCGACCCCATTAACATGCCAGGCCTCCCTGTCCATTACCAACTGCTGAAGTCTACCCAAACTCATGTCCATTGAGTTGGTGATGCCATCCAACCATCTCATTCTCTGGCGTCCCCTTCTCCTCCTGCCTTCAATCTTTCCCAGCATCAGGGTCTTTTCCAATGAGTCAGCCCCTCGCATCAGGTGGCCAAAGTATTGGAGTTTCAGCTTCAACATCAGTCCTTCCAATGAACACCCAGGACTGATCTCCTTTAGGCTGGACTGGTGGATCTCCTTGCAGTCCAAGGGACTCTCAAGAGTCTTCTCCAACACCACAGTTCAAAAGCATCAATTCTTCGGCGCTCAGCTTTCTTTATAGTCCAACTCACATCCATACATGACTACTGGAAAAACCATAGCCTTGACTAGATGGACCTTTGTTGACAAAATAATGTCTCTGCTTTTTCATATGATGTCTAGGTTGGTCATAACTTTTCCTCTAAGGAGTAAGTGCCTTTTAATTTCATGGCTGCAATCACCATCTGCAGTGATTTTGGAACCCAAAAATTAAAGTCAGCCACTGTTTCCACTGTTTCCCCATCTATTTCCATGAAGTGTTGGGACCAGATGCCATGATCTTAGTTTTCTGAATGTTGAGCTTTAAGTCAACTTTTTTACTCTCCTCTTTCACTTTCATTAAGAGGCTTTTTAGGTCTTCACTTTCTGCCATACGGGTGGTATCATCTGCATATCTTAGGTTATTGATATTTTTCCTGGGAATCTTGATTCTAGCTTGTGCTTCTTCCAGCCCAGCGTTTCTCATGATGTACTCTGCATATAAGTTAAATAAGCAGGGTGACAATATACAGCCTTGATGTACCCCTTTCCCTATTTGGAACCAGTTTGTTGGTCTATGTCCAGTTCTAACTGTTGCTTCTTGACCTGCATACAGGTTTCTCAAGAGGCAGGTCAGGTGATCTGGTATTCCCACCTCTTTCAGAATTTTCCACATTTTATTGTGATCCACACAGTCAAAGGCTTTGGCATAGTAAAAAAAAGCAGAAATAGATGTTTTTCTGGAATTCTCTTGCTTTTTCGATGATCCAGTGGATGTTGGCAATTTGATCTCTTGTTCCTCTGCCTTTTCTAAAACCAGCTTGAACATCTGGAAGTTCGCGGTTCACGTATTGCTAAAGCCTGGCTTGGAGAATTTTGAGCGTTACTTTGTTAGCGTGTGAGATGAGTGCAATTGTGCAGTAGTTTGAGCATTCTTTGGCATTGCCTTTCTTTGAGATTGAAATGAAAACTGACCTTTTCTGGTCCTGTGGCCACTGCTGAGTTTTCCAAATTTGCTGGCATATTGAGTGCAGCACTTTCACAGCATGACCTTTTAGGATTTGAACTAGCTCAACTGGAATTCCATCATCTCCACTAGCTTTGTTTGTAGTGATGCTTCCCAAGGCCCACTTGACTTCATATTCCAGGATGTCTGGCTCTAGGTGAGTGATCACACCATTGTGATTATCTGGGTCGTGAAGATCTTTTTTGTACAGTTCTTCTGTGTATTCTTGTGACCTCTTCTTAATATCTTCTGCATCTGTTAGGTCCCTACCAGTTCTGTCCTTTATTGAGCCCATCTTTGCATGAAATGTTCCATTGGTATCTCTAATTTTCTTGAAGAGATCTCTAGTCTTTCCCATTCTATTGTTTTCCTCTATATCTTTGCATTGATCACTGAGGAAAACTTTCTTATCTCTCCTTGCTATTCTTTGGAACAGAAAAATCAAGGCACACATTTATGAGAAAATGTGAGAATGTACTGTTGTTGCATTGTAGATTTAGACTAAAATGGTGCAATTTTTCATGATCACATCTGCTGCTGCTAAGTCACTTCAGTCGTGTCTGACTCTGTGCGACCCCAGAGATGGCAGCCTACCGGGCTCCTCTGTTCCTGGGATTTTCCAGGCAAGAGTACTGGAGTGGGTTGCCATTTCCTTCTCCATCACATCTGCTTGCAAAGTTAATTGTGAAGAATCTCACTATTTTTCTCCTATCACTTTATAGTGAATAAATTCTGCTCCTTAAGCATCAAAGTCAATGATAATCCACTGTTCTGTAATTAGCACCACTTCATCCATCATGCAGTTTGAAACGTTGAAATACAATGTTTTGCTCTATTTCAAATAATAAATATAGAATTTTAAAAACATTAGAACTGGAAAGATATTATTCTTTCTTAATTTAAAGAGAAAGAAACAAAGAAGATAAACAACTTGCCTAAAGGCAGATTTTTTTTTCATTTATTCACCTAGTCCTTCACCCACATATTTAAGCAACCATGGTTAGCAGGCAGGAGTCAATGTGAGGCCCTCCGAATGCAAAAAGAGTGTAAAAGACATCAAGACTGTTTTTAAGGATTTAAACTCCAGCAAGAAGAGGCAGGCAACCCCACAGTTAATCACTACAGTGGACTGTGCTCAGGACCTTGTTGGCAGCATGGGCTAAGTGCTACCAAAGCTCAAAGATAAAGGTTAATTCTACCTGAGACAGTCAGGAAGGTTTCCCAGAAGAGGAGACTTTTGAACTGGGCCCTAAAGAATGAAGATTTCTTGCGTTCATGTAGAGAAGAGCAAAAGGCAACCCAAGCAGAATATACAACATGAGCAAAGCCTCAAACTCATGAGCATCTGTGGCAGGACTAGGGAATGGAATCAGCCTGAGGTGCAAGAGTGTGGGGAGAAAAGGCAGGGGGGAAAATGGCAGAAAATTGATCTTAAGGAATCTCATGTGGTTAAATTGGTAAAATTTTTGAATATCCTGCTGAGTGTGAATTTTATTCCAAGAAAATATGGGTTCGTGAAAGGCTTATAAATAGGGTTGGGATATGATCAGAACTTGGTTTGCACTGGGGATGAGTTAGAAATTTACATCCTAGACAGGAGATGATGAGAGCCTAAATGTGGAAGAGTGGCAGTGGTAGAACAAAGAAGATATATGGATATCCAGTAAGTAAATAAAAAGATACTCAACTTACTAGTCATTAGGGAAATAGGAGTTAGAACCACAATGAGATAACGCTACATATACTAGAATGGTTTAACTTAAAAAGGCAGACTGTACTAAGTGTTGGCAAGGATTCTCATATATGGAATTCTCAGTATATGGAATTCTCATATGGTATTGTAATTCTCATATTACATGCTGGTAGGAATGTAAAATGGTACAATTTTGGAAAACAGCTTGGCAGATTTCTATAAGGTTAAATATACACTAATTACATGATCTGGCCCTTCCAAATCTAATTCTTTACCAAACAAAAATAAAAACATATTCATTTCAGTATTCAAAATCCACAGAGTCCACAGAGACTTGTAGATGAATGTTCACATCAGCTGTAAATGTATATCAGCACAATAACCTAAAACTGGAAACCCTAATGTGTATCAGTGAATAAACAGCATAAAATGAATACTGAAAAATAAAAAGTAATGATCTATTGATACCTGTAACAGCATGGAGGAATCACGAATGCATTACATTAAGTAAAAGAAGTCAACACAAGAGTACATACTGCATAGTTGCACTTATGAAAGACTCTAGAAGAGACAAATCTAATCTACAGTGATACAAAGCAGACCAATGGTTGCCTGGGGCAGAGGGAAGGATTGACTAGAAAGAGTCACAGGGGAATATTTTTGGAGTGTTGGAGTTGTCCTATACCTTAATTGTGATGGTGGTCATAGGGTATATAAACTTGGCAAAACTCAAGTAAATGTGGATACATTTTATTATATATAAATTATGTTACAATAAATTTCATTTAAAAATAATAAATTGAACTTGGTGAATAAAATTAACTAAAAACATGGCAGTTGATCTGATTTTACAAATTTTTCCGTTGTGTATAAGCATGTGGTCAGTCATGTCCTACTCCTTGCAACCCCATGGACTATAGACCGCCAGGCTACTCTGTCCATAGAATTTTCCAGGCAAGAATACTGGAGTGAGTTGCCATTTCCTACTCCAGGGGATCTTCCTGATCCAGCAGTTGAACCTGTGTCTCTTGTGTTTCCTCAATTGGCAGGTGGATTCTTTACCATCAGCACCACCTAGGTTTTTCCATTGGTTCTATTTAATTATAAATTGATGTCTTAAAATAATCAAAAAGACGCAGACAGAAACAAATACAGAAAGGACCTCCCATTCCATTTCATTCAGTCAACCAGAAGGAGAGAGATATATAGTAAAATTCAGCAGCCAGTATAATACAGAGTCCCAGCTCCATGTGTTAGCAAAAAGCAACTTAAGTAGATGTTAATGTGGTATTAGTAAACTCCACTAGATTGGAAATAATTTATTTTATGGATTCATGAATCACCTTTCACCCATTTGAAAGGTCATTTTTGTATTTTTCTATATTTTGAATGCATCTCTTCTGTATGCACTTAAACTCCATAAAATAGTTGAGCTATCTTTAATAATGCTGATCCCAGACATTTCTTTATTCCTTTGTATTTTCATTTTTATTCTTATTTTCACAATTTTTATTATACATCCAGGGGAAAAGAAGTTGTGGAAAAGTAAAATATGAAGGAAGATAAAGTAAAAAGAGAGAGACATTGCATAGAACTTGTTCCATAACAACTCTACCATCATTCAGACTTTTCTCTATTCTTTTCCATGTTACTCCTTAAAGGAATGATTGCCTGGGAAGGAGAAGAACTTGGAAAGGAAGCCAGAAGGATTAAGACCTGCTTTATCTCTATCTTCAAGGGAAATTCCCTCCCTTCTTTTCAGGAATCTCTCTTTTCCTCCCTCCGAGGTGCGGTTCTACGAGGGTTTTCAAGCGAGGCATGGACCTAAGCTGGACCAATCAGAGTCCTTCATCCCTGGCCAGTGTTTCGGTCAGGTATGCATACATGACCCAAGCAAGTCAATCAGAGCTTATCTCTGTTCCTCCCACGTACAATTTGTTGGGGTAGAACATGTCCCTCCTTGATAACCAAGTAAGAGGTGAGCCAAGAGCTCTGGCAGCTGTATTACAGCTTTGTGAAGAAGCCAGTCGGAGAGAAAGAAGCCATTACTCAGAATTAGACACAAGACAGAGAAAGAGTCTTGACTGTTTGGCACGTTGGTCATCCTTGCCTTTCCTGAGATTTTATGACATGAGAAATAATTCCCTCAGTTCAAGTTGGTTTTTGTCTATTATAATCTTTTAAAAGGAGTGACTAACGTAGGAACGTAGGAACTCTTGTCCTCTGACTTGGACTACAATGCAATCAATCTTTCTAGGGCAGCAGAGAGTGGCTAGGGGCTCTAATGGAAAAAACATTCATGGGTCCTCCAACAAGGGCATGTGTGTATTGATATATTCAGGACGGCTTCCAGAACTCTGCACTCCAGATATTTCTTAAGGGCCTCCCCTCTCTCTGACTCCCTTCCTGACCCAGATTAACACTTCTAATCAGACCTAAGTGTCTTGAGCTCTAAGTTCCCTTCTTAGAGCCTTCTCAGATCTCTTACATACTCTAGCTTCACTAAAGTCAGTTAACTGGACTGTTGCCTAGTAAGTCTGGAGGCCAAGAGCCAAAATATTGCTATGAGACCTCCAGGAATCTCTGCCTCATTCCTTCTTCCCTCTTTGGAGAGAAATGGCCTTCTTGAACTCTTCTGAAGAATCACTTCAGTGTCTTTTTTAAGTTGGAGAGAAACATGGGTTTCACCCCAACTTCTGCCTGGCTCCTTAGTCATGATATACCAACAATGGTCCCTCACTGAGAACTCTGCCAAGGGTAACTGAGCAGGAGCTGATTCCTAAGAGTTGGTGAATGAGGGGAGGAGCTTCTTCCTCATACTTAGCTTTGCCACCAACCTGATGGCCTGAGAGGGGTGCTTTCCCCCATAGAAACTTGAACTTGAACATGGACAGATACTTTTCTTTTAAGACCTAGTGGACCCACCAAGAGCAATTTGGAGCATTCAAATAAGATTTTGTTAAAGACCTGTGGATAACAAAAGAAAAATAAGCAGAGGGAAACAAGAATCTAGATTACTGGGTTTGTAAGTTACGGTTCTTGCTCATGACCTCAAGTGCTTATCTGCTTATAATTTTGTATCCTGCCTTTTTATTATCCTGTGCATTCTTTCCCATTTCACAGGTTCTGTCTTCTTTTGGAGGAAGAACTTCCAAGTATCAATATGATAATCAACCAACTAGTGAGGACTTCTGATGCCTAAAGGTGCATAGACTCTGAGAAGTCTTCAGAGCATCTCTTGACAAGACAACCTGGGCAAAAGTGAACATCCTTCAACTAGAGCAACCATTTCCCTCACAGTGCAGCAGCCAACACTCTCCTCAAAGAATGTGGGAACTTCTTGAAGAAGAAAATTGGTGTATCAGCTAACTTTGTTGTATAACAAACTATCTCTTAACCTTAGCCGCCTTGAAACAATAACCATTATTTTTTCATGATTTTGTGGGTTGACTGGCCAGTTATTTGGTCTGGTAGCTACTTTGAATTGGATTTCTATCAGCTGCCCCCAGAAACCTAACCAAAAATATAGGTTGACCTCTAGAGGTTTGACCTTCTATTGACCTCAAATAGAAGGTCAAAGGAGAAAAGCTCCTTTCCCTTGACAGATTTTTATAAAAAATTTTTATTTTATATTATTTAACATTTTATAGTAATTTAACAGTGTTATATTAGTTTTAGGTATACAGCAAAGTGATTCAGTTTTACATATACATGTACTTACTCTTTTCCCATTTAGGTTATTACAAAGTACTGAGGAGAGTTCCATGTGTTATACAGTAGGTCCTTGTTGGGCATCTATCTTTTAAGTATAGTTCTTTGATACTTTGATGGTAACAGTGGATATAATTACCTATGGTAGATATAGCATCAGGGCCCCTTGTTACTATATTCCACTGAGTATCCTCTCACTAAAAACCCCATCATTAGGAGAGGGTTATATGCCTTATAGTTTATGAACTGATGTCAGATGAGTAGGAGTTAACTAAGATATCAAACTGCTGCATGTCAATAACTTCTATGCACTTTTGCTCATCACTTAGACTGCTTTAATTCTTCCTTCCCTACTTGTCTCATCCCAACCAGTTTTAGAACAGAGTTATTCTGGAAAGCATTCATTGAGTCAAACCTGACATAAACTATGAACATAGCTCGTTACATCAACTTTCAAAATTAAACAGACTGTCCAGTGTTTGGGATACCAGAAGAACATGAAGAATCACAGACCAGCTTTCTTAGGAATTGTTTCTTAACTTAATTTGGGCATCATTCAGTAGGAAAGGAATGCCTAACCCGACTTAATATTAAACAGAAGTCTGAAGACATAAATAACTCAAATAAAGCAAATCAAGATCACCATCTCATTAGTAACAGGAGAGAAAATAAAATGAAAAGTAAGTAGGAAAAGACCAGACTGTGAACTTTTGAAGGGAAACATTTGCAAGTGACAGACACTGAATAAAATCAAGTACAATGAGATGCTTAATGAAGGCAACATTGCAAAAAAACACATTAAACAGGAGCTATTTAAAGAAAAATTATTTATCAGATGCTTGACGATATAAAATGCCACCTGAGTTAGACAAGAAAGCCTGAACAGAAAGCTCAGATGGCAGAGTTCTATTCAAGGCCTTTCCCTAAAATATTGTAACCATACATATTGGTGATAAATTTGCAGTGAGTACTTAAGTCCTAAAAAAGTTTCACGAGAAGAAAAATGAAAAAACACACAATTCCTTTTCAAAGATCTTTGTTAAGTCTCATCTAGACTAAGACATTTATGGTCAATTGCTTTGCAAACAACCATAGCTAAAGATAGCACGAGTCACCAAAGGGGTATGGAATTTCCTATCTAGTCTCTCTGATATTAGTTAGAATATTAATGAAGAGTATATAGGCACTTCTCTCAACACCTTTGAAAACACACTTGGGCTTGGCTTCATTTCATTTATTGCTCTGTTTTCAACGAAAAATGCTAGCCAATATACTCCAAGGATTCCTATATGAGTTTTTGCTTCACTGAATTGATTTAAGGAACTAAAAGCTCAACATTCAGAAAACGAAGATCATGGAATCTGGTCCCATCACTTCACGGGAAATAGACGGGGAAACAGTGGAAACAGTGTCAGACTTTATTTTTTTGGGCTCCAAAAGCACTGCAGATGGTGACTGCAGCCATGAAATCAAAAGATGCTTATGACCAACCTAGATAGCATATTCAAAAGCAGAGACATTACTTTGCCAACAAAGGTCCATCTAGTCAAGGCTATGGTTTTTCCAGTGGTCATGTATAGATGTGAGAGTTGGACTGTGAGGAAAGCTGAGCGCCGAAGAATTGATGCTTTTGAACTGTGGTGTTGGAGAAGACTCTTGAGAGTCCCTTGGACTGCAAGGAGATCCAACCAGTCCATTCTGAAGGAGATCAACCCTGGGATTTCTTTGGAAGGACTGATGCTAAAGCTGAAACTCCAGTACTTTGGCCACCTCATGTGAAGAGTTGACTCATTGGAAAAGACCCTGATGCTGGGAGGGATTGGGGGCAGGAGAAGGGGACGACAGAGGATGAGATGGCTGGATGGCATCACCGACTTGATGGACACGAGTCTGAGTGAACTCTGGGAGTTGGTGATGAACAGGGAGGCCTGGCGTGCTGCGATTCATGGGGTCGCAAAGAGTCGGACACAACTGAACGACTGAACTGAACTGAACCTCTATAAGCGCAGTTAACCTCTGCTAGTTGTATGGCTGGGATATCTAAGGGAAGGAGGGTGAATGAATAAATGATTACTGGTCCCTTCTCAGTAGCATTATTATGCTGAAAAAAATTTAATAGAAGTTCCCTAATTTGGAGATGCAGTTAACTCATATACTGAGTCCCTGCATGATACAGGGTACAAGCATAGGCCCTTGATATACAGATCTCTGGCTAAGGGAGGGGTTTATTCATAGTTTGGGTAGTCCACATCATGATTTACAAGATGGGCTATTGCTGTGGCACAATTGGGACTTAAGTGACTTGTGTTTTGCTTTGTTTTTAACTATGTTCGTTCTGTTTCCTAAATGGAACTTGAGTCTTTTGTTCCTGTTCTTTCATCAGATAAGTGAAGTGAAATAGAAGCCACCTGGTGCAGAGCTGGAGTGTGGGCTTGTGGAAATGGCCTTTCTGGCTTTTTCTTTCCTAGCTGGGTGGCTTTGGGTTAATCTCTCCACCTTTCTGTACCTGACCTTCATGAACTACAAGTATGGCAAGGATGACAGTAATGGTGTGCAGGTTCAAGGTATATTGTAAGGATGGACTGAATGATTGTATGTGAGTGCCTAGTAGATTAGCACACATCATTATTGGCTAGCCAATCACTTACATTCATTTCTTACATTCCTGTGACTCAAAGGACACTTCTTCCCTCAAATGTAAAGCCAATCTTTGCTGGCTTCCATCTAAAGCCAGCAAATTAGTACAGAGAGGAGAGGAGAATCAAAGTAAATTTGGCCCTTAATTGCCTTAATTTTTGATTTGCAATTCAATTCATTTGCCATTAGAATGGGCTTCCTCAGTGGCTCAGCAGTAAAGAATCTGCTTGTCAGTGCAGAAGATGTAGGCTTGATCCCTGAGTCGGAAGATCCCCTGGAGAAGGAAATGGCAACCCACTGTAATATTCTTGCCCGGGAAGTCTCACAGACAGAGGAGCCTGGTGACTTAGACACCATGGGGTCACAAAGAGTCGGGCATAACTGAGTGACTAAACAATAATCTTAGAATAGTTAGCCACTGGCTACTTTGGTCAAAGCACTCAACTTCTTCATACACAAAATACAGTGTCACCATTCTATTTCACCATAAGTTGGTAGCAATGATAAATGACTTGAGTACTAGAATGTTTCAAGGCCAAATGAAAGTATTACAATTAGTGACATTAATAATTATTTTCTGATAATTGCTGCTTATCTTTTGGCTTTGGCAAAACTTGATTAGAGATTGAATTTTTATGTTAAACCCAAGAAAATAATCTCTCAACTTGGAATTTGGCCAGGTTACCATGCTGAGCAATAGTTTCAAAGAAAAAGATAATTGGGATTTTTAATGAGCTTTGAAATTTTCCTGAAAGGTGGGCTGAAAGCTACAAAAGACATGGTATTAGGCAGTGTGACTTTAAATGCTTCATTCAGGATACATCCTAGTGATAATATCTTTCTTCTCTACCATGATTAGCCAGAAAAATAATCTTTTATTAACTCTTCCCCTGATCTCCTTTGAGGAAATACTCCAAGGTCAGTTGTTGCCCAATCACAATGTCCCTAGGATAATTGACTGGTATTTTCAAATTTGATTAAGTCAATGGGACAAGTAATTCAATGCAAGAGACAGGGCAACCACTAATTTTTCTTGCCAAGCTATCAGCCAGATTTTATAAGAGATAATTCAGAATAGGGTTATGGTGATGCTTCTTTTCAATCCAATTACTAAAGCATCATGACTTGATTGTTATCTAGAAATGAAGTCCACCTGCTGTACTCTTTAAATGGGAACCATGGCTGAATTTTGTGGAAATAATGCTTTGCATTGTATAGAATGTGGCCTCTACCAATTGTTACTCTAATATTATTCAGGCTTTAGAAATCTTCTGCCAAGTTTAAACACTGTGGCAGTAAGAAAAGAAAGAGACGCTGGGAAAGAGGAAATGAAATTAACTAATTTGGAAGGGAGAAAAATGACAAATGGCAGAAAAATGCAAATGGCAGAGAGGCAAATAGTTTGCTCTAACGTCTTCGTCTTCTGATAATATTTTTGAACCAAGATTATATATGGACAGCTAAAGTTGAAAGATGAGTAATAAAAATATCTTGAATCCTACTGGAATATCATGTTATATATTAATTTTTTCCCATTCTTGGGGAAACAAACAAAAATTAATTGCCACAAAAGAAAACCCAATCCCATTACATCTAAGTGAAAGTATACAATTACATTCACTCCAAACTACTTTTTGTCCTCACCCATCCCTATGTAACTCTTGGTTTTTCAGGGGAGATCCCTTTTTTGGGTGATGGAGGAGACTGTGCCTACAATCCTTAGCAATGATTTCCTGACTGCTGAGCAGCATTAGTCATGCATCCTCCTCATGCCCATAAATGGAGGACAAGCCTACACTGATGTTATCAGATGAATTTAAACAAGGCCTGTTCTGAGAGAACCCTCAGAGCCAGACTGACAACACTCCTGCAGCAAACCCATCTTCAATAGAAGTGTGTTTTGTTTCATCTTACACTTGGGCACACACTACTAATAGAGGCACAGAACAACTTGGGATCGTGGGGATCGCTGTGCATACCTAGGGCTTGGAGCAGACCTTCCATTGTGGTGGTAAGCTGGGGTGTTGCTCTGTAAGCCAAAGTTTAAGTCCATATACTCAGTGCTAAGAAGAGATTGTATTTCTTTTGATGAAGAGTTTCCTCTTCATCTTTGATTAGAGCAGTCATTCATTTATTTATTCATTTATTTGTTTATTTCCAAACATCCAGGTGCCTACCTGAGGGGCAGGTATTGGGCTTCAGGCTGAGCAACCCGTGTGAGAGAAAAATGCAAGCGATTTTCACCATTCAGCAAAGCCAATAAAATCATCAATTTTAAAGCAGCTTTACGTTTTTACTAACTCACTTACTTATGCCCTAGGAAGGCAGTATGATGTGGTAGGAGGAGCAATGGACCAATAATTAGAAATCCTGGGTTTAAGTTCCAGTTCTACCAGAAAGAGACTGCATGACTGTGGGGCAGTTTACTTAACCTCTCTGGGCCTCACTTTCCTTTTTTGAAAAAATGAGTGGGTTGGACTTAAGATTCCTTCCATCTCTAAAATTCTTTTATTCTACACAGTAACACATTCCACAAAGTTTCCTTTGTGACCAGAATTAGTTGGTGAATTCCCAGCGCAAGTTTCCCTTTTGCTCTCTTTTATTGTTAAACCAAATATGAACAAGAAGTAATAATATTTTGTCACAGCCAACAAATTGCCCTTCCACTGAATGACCTTTGGAGGTCAGGGCACCCATCACAACAGCTAAATCCAAAGGCAATGGTATGATCAACTTGTGAGCTGGCGGGCTGCCATCCAAAAGTATGGAAATGGTTGTAGCCAGCCAAAATTCTTGGCTGGTACATTTTTAATAAACATAGAAAATAAGAACAGCATTTTCCACTTGGATTGCTTAATTTGGTGCCCATACCATTGGAACACTTGCTGGAAGGATAAAGATGATGTGATATATCACTTATTTAGCGCAGGATGGATTAACTTGCACAAATGAGAAGTAGGTTATGGAGTCATCTGCAAGGCATTTTTATCCTTGCCTCTTGTATCTGGCAGGAGATAGCTTGAATCATTACAGCAACATCTCCACCCCTTTTGGCCCTTTGTAAGAGTTTTCCCTGAAACATAAGCTCTGCTGGATTTACTGTATTGCTATGAATGGACTAAGGCAAATTGGTGTGAATTCTTTGTGGTCGAATACCTCTTCTTAATATTTTTGCAAGATGGTTCAACATGTCTTATTATTACTTTTCCAAGGAAAAAACCTCCACAGCAAATGTTCTCTGGTTAATTTGGAGAATATCTGAGGTGCATGTATTTTAATTACATAAATAACAGTTGAGTACTTAGGATAGGAGAATGAGCCTCATAGTTAGTAGCTATGGTTTTTAATTGTGGTGACTGCACAAACTCATCCAGTTCTCGGATTCTGTATTTCTGTGTCTCTACCCGTAATATGGCAGCAAGGACATTTGATGGGCAAGACTGTTTCCTTTCCAGTGCTTGAAGATCCCTGAATAAAATACACTGTGATAGTTAAGATGTAATTAGACATGTGGGTGGAAATTACTGTTCAAGCACACCATGTCTAAGCAGAGTCATTGTGCCTTTTTACTACCTGAGGCCACCCTGGTCCTATGCCATAGCTCCAGGTCACTGAGTATACAGGGCTGTTGGTTAGAGGCTGCAGGTTCCAAAAAGAAAATAACTTGGTATTGAATCTGAAACCGGGAAGCTTTTTATAGTTAAAACTGGGCCACACAGTTCTACTATAGACAAGTCAGGCATTCACCAAGTATGACTATAACCTGTTCACTTTTCTTTTGGAAGTGTACACGATCTCAATTATCAAAACTATAATTTGAATTGTAAAACACACCAAAACTTTCGACTAGATTTCCGGAGTCATGGCAGGTCCTCCATTTTGGATTAGATTCTCCAGTCATACAGACCCAGTAGCAACAGACCTTTTCCTTCTCAGTCATCTTAAAAAACACACACTTCTCCTTGGGACTACAAAAGGCCTGCAATTTGTCCAGTTTAATTTTTCATTTGATTTTTGGATTTGCTTCTGGATACCTAAAAACTCCCACTACTATAAATCCTGGCTTTCTGGATGGACTCCCCCCTCCCCCAACCCCACTGACTTTAAATGAGTTTGCTTCGCCAGCATTTTACATTTTACCTTTTAAAGGTGATTTCAAGACCAAACCAATGATGGAAAATTTAAAACCATCATTACATCATTCATATTCCTCCCCGGCCCCCCTGCCCCCCCACTCCGAGTCTCCCACCCTTTATCCCCCTGTTGCGGCCGGAATTCCCTTTTTGCTAATGACGACAGAAAGCGGTTTCCCGAGCTGCGTTTCTCTTCTTCCACTGTTGCTGCTGCACACGATGCCTCGCGCGTCTCCCGGCGACTGCGTTTCCCCGCGAGTTGGCCGCGTTCTTTCGGGGATGAAGTCATCCCTATACATGGTGTGTGCCTATCAGTTCGTTACATCGGTACAGCACACTGGGATTCCTCGGAAAGAAAAGGAGCGAAGCGAACAATGATGACCATATTTTACATGTATACGCCACCCCTCCCCCGAGCCCAGAGGAATCGCCGGGAGCCGCGCGAGGCGGGGGCGGGCCGTGGGGCTGGCCGGGATGCCCAACGACTGGCAGGTCCGGGTCGTGAGATACAGCAACAGGGCGAGCTGAGGACAAGCCCCGCGCGAGGGCACCCGGACGGGCAGATCCGGAGTCCCCCCGGCCCGGCCCAGTCTCACGCATCCTGATTGCCGCCTCCCGGCTCCCCACGCCTGTGCCCGCAGGTTCCGCACCGGGAGGTCCTGGCGCCCCAGTCTGGGCACTCAGCGCTCCGGCGCGGGGGAGGCCCGGGAGCTCCCCCAGGCTCAGGGGAGCGGGAGTAGACTGGGAGTAGCAGGCGCGGGGGACGGGGGGGCGGCGACGGCCAAGGACAACCCGGGGCGGGGGTGTGGGCAGCCCTGATCCCGAGGGGGCCAGGGGGCGGGGGCGGGGGCGGGGTGGGAAAGCAACAAAGAGCCTTTGCTAACCCGCGGTTGCCGAGCCCGCTCCCGCCCCTCGCGGCTCCCCGCAGGCCGGCGGGGTCCCGGGCCGGCGGCGCGGCGCGGGGAGGCCGGCCCCCCTGCCTCCCCTCCCCCCCGCACCGCCCCCTCGCCCACGGGGGAAGGAGGGGAGGAAGGCGGCGCCTGCGTGTTCCTCCGCCGCGCGCCCCGCCTCCTCCCGGGCTCCTCGCGGCGATCCCGACTCTCCTCCCGCGGCTGCCGCAGCTGCCGGTTGCACACGGCCTCGGCGGCGGGCGCGGCGGGGCGCGAGCCTGTGGAGCGGCGGCCGGACGCGCGGCCCCGGCGGGCACCCCTCCGAGGGCGGCCGAAGAAGCTCCCGGGAGAGGAGGAGGTGAAGGAGGAGGAGGTGGGGGGCTGCGACGGCCGCGGGACCCACAGTCGGCGCCTCGGCCTCTCCGCCCCCTCCCCAGCTTTTCTTTCGCCCGCTCCTCTCCCGCTCCGGACCGGCGCCTCGCCTTTGTGCGAGGAGATGGTGTAGCCCCGCGGCCGCCCGAAGGAGGAGCTGGACACTTGTCTGCCGGCCCCGAGCTGCGTCCCCGCCCCTGGAGGAGAGACCCCCCCGCTCGGCTCGGCGCCTCCCGCGTCTCCCGGCTGCTGGGGAAGCCTCGGCGCGGCCGGCACCATGAGGTGAGGGGCGCGCGGGGCGGGGGCCGGCGGGCCATTGTGCCGCGGGAGCCGCGACCCCCCTCTCTCTCTCCCCCCCGGACCCCGCCTTCCCTCTCCCGGCCCGGCGCGTCTCCCAGGTCTCCGGTCTCTATCTCCCCCCTCCCCCTTTGTCCCTTCTCATTTCTTTCTTTCTTGTAATCCTCCCCAGCCCCTCTTATTGGGGAGGGGGGGGGCGTTCCTCTTTTCGACGTTCTCCCGTTTTTCCTCAAATGCTCCTCTTGCGTCCAGGATTTCCCTTCCTAAATTTAATGTGCTCCTGGCTCCCTCCTCCCCAGCCCTTGCGAGACAAACCTGGGAGATGGGGAGGGGTTCGAGAATCGAAGCGTGCTTGTTGCTGGGAAACAGGTATTTTTCCGTCTCTATGTAAAAATTTCGTTCATTTTTATAACAAAACTCTAGTGTTTAAAAAAAAAAAAAGGATAAAAGTTTGAAAGACCTGAAATTTCTGTGGGGAATAAAGTGCTCTGGTAGTGGTAGGTGAAAGAGCTCAGAAAGGTGAAATTTTCGGTGGTGGGGGAAGGGAAAGAATTTATTACGTTAATATGAGGCGGGGGA
The DNA here is from genome assembly GCF_014754425.2 of Oryx dammah. NCBI lineage: Eukaryota > Metazoa > Chordata > Mammalia > Artiodactyla > Bovidae > Oryx > Oryx dammah. Next base: position 51,776,100 of record NW_024070205.1, read on the forward strand.
ACACAGTGAAAGATTGCGATAAGTAAGTTGTTCAGGATGTGTAAACGGGGGCGGAGGAGGGATTTGTTTGGAAAACCCTTTTCTCTTCTTCCTCTAGCAGCCTGTGTTGCATTGCAGCAGCTGTCTTTTTCCCTCTAATCAATAAAACAGAAGCTAAATTATTTCTTCGGCCCCAAAGAATTGAATGTACCGTCGTAAAAATGTTACTTTAATTGATACGATGAAACATATGGTGTGATATTTTTCGTGTTTGTTTCTCCAATTGTGTTAGAGAATAAACCATGATGTGGTGTGTCATTCACTGGAGATTTTTTTTTCAGCCTTTCCTATGTTTTGTGTCCATAACCTTCTCTTTTCGGATTGGTGCAAGACTTCGTGAGAAATGGGACTTGGGAGACTGAAGGCTGATCCATTCTGCGTTATCATCCTTAAGGCCTTCCTTTTAGGTTAAACAATTGTGGATAAAAGTAAATTACTCCATTTCTGTCTTCTGGAAGAGATAGTCTTACTGTTCGTTTGGATTTGAATCTCCTTTGTGTTAAAAGATTAATGGCTAACCATTGCCAAGACCCTTATAATGTAATACAATGAGATTTGAATGATATAATCTACACATTCCTGCGTTTTGGCAAGAAAATGTCATGTCATTGGAATTCTTTCTCAAGTAGTTTCTACTTTAAACTTTTTTTTTCTATCAAGATTGAACACTACTTTCCCATTTTGGTTTATATATATATATATTTGTGATATAGCTTTCAGCTTATTGTGAATTTGAATTGTTTATCTCTGATTCAAGTTATGGAGCTTTATTTGAAGGCTTGAAAAACTTTTTAATGCTGTGTCTCTAAGTGACCCCTTTTCCTTAGTGATTTCACAAGCAAGTTATTTTCAAGTATAGATGAGTGCAAAATGTAATTACGGCATACTTTGTAAAATATGGCTTGAAAAACTTGAGCCATGCCTTTGAACATAGTTTTTTTTTTAAAATCAAGTTATTGATGTCCTTGAAAACTCTGGAACTATAATAAAGCATTGCTAATGTTAAAGTCTTGTAATAAAATATATTGTTGATTTCTGCTGTAACTTTTAATTCTTATTATAGGGGTCTTGGAGACGAAAATTTATCAAGTTTTTCCAAACTTTGGGTAAAACTTCCCAACAGTGAAAAATGTAAAACAATGAAAGTGAATTATTTTAAAATAAAATGATTGTAAAGTTGTCAGATTCAAAGAATGTGAACCAAAAAGAAAAAAAAAACTTAAAAATTAAAAAATATTCAGTGAAGTTTGATCACTATCATGTATAGTTATCAACCTGTCAAAGGTAAATTATATCCTCACTTAAAAATTCCTTTTCTAATAAAAAGTAATTTGTAACTTTTAAGCTGTTTTCCTGCTCTGCTCTGTTCCTTATTAAATGTAGAAAGGGAGGAATTACACCGATGCTTTCCAGTAGCTTAAATAAAGAACATGGTACACAGGTCTGAAAAGTTTGTTAAAGTAGTCTACAGTAATTCTTTGTAGGCTAATTGTGAATAATTTACAAGCAGAAAAGAGGATCAGCTTTTCACTTTGGAAGGCATTGGATTATTTGGTATGTGGTTTGTGCGACTTATATGTATTCACATTTCCTTAGATAGCTGTAAAAGCAGGATAGTTGGTAAGGAAGTAAAAAGTGCTGGTTGCAAAAAGCTCTGGCATATTTTGGTGCGTAAGAAACGGCTTTTTGGGTTATATTCATATTGATTTGGTCTCGATGCTTTCCAGTATGCTAGGACGTAAATGTTATACTATTAAATTGAGTCTCTCTGATTATGAGTAGTTCTGATGCTTTAAAGGCCATCCAGAAATAGAAGTGCATGGGTTGGAAATTTCCCCTTAAGTTGGTCATAATTCTGAAGAGGGGATGTGATAAATATGTTGCGATTTAGGCATTTGTGATAAGATCTTTCAGATGACTTTAGTTTCAGAAATGGCACTCTCACTGTGGTATAATGTAATAACTCCTTTGCAGAAGGGAATGGAATAATACCTTGTGCTTAGTTGGTCGGTCATGTCCAGCGTTCTGAGATCCTGTTCCTGAAGCAATCTTATGGCGTACTACACATTTAAAAAGCTGTCTATTGAATTACTTGTTAGTACTTTTTAAAAAAACAGATGAGAATTAAAATGAGAACATGTATTTCTTATACAAAACAGTGAGAGGGTTGAAACCTAAAAAAGTGGTACTTTTCTTCATGGAACATCTGACTTTTTGTTCTATGCTTATTTTTTATTTATGTAATGATTGAAAAGTATAAGGTGATTTGTGATAGAGCTAGGCGATTATGTGTAATATTAATATAGTATATACCTTTTAAATGATAACATTTTTGCTTAGTTGGTTAGTTACTAAAAAAATTGTTTTTTTTTTTTTTAATTTTTTTTTGATAGAGGAGCTTGTCTGATATAAGATAGTTGCATGTAGCTTAGTGGCTAAGAAGAGCTCAGAAGATTTTGGATTGACATTCTTAGATCTGTATTAAATAGTCCAGGATTCCACTCACTCTTCTGTGACCTTCTCAGGGAAAAAAGGTGTAGCTGAGTTGTGAGGATTCAGCCAAGTAATTTATTAGCTGAATGACCTTGAGCTGGTCACTTTATTTCCCTGATCTATATTTAAAAATATGGATGCTTCCCTGGTAGCTCAGACGGTAAAGTGTCTGCCTACAATTCGGGAGCCCCAGGTTCGATCCCTGGGTGGGGAAGATCCCCTGGAGAAGGAAATGGCAACCCACTCCAGTATTCATGCCTGGAAAATCCCATGGACCGAGGAGCCTGAAATGGCTAGTGAGCCACTTCACTTCAAAAACAGGTATAATTCTTTACTGGGTATTAAGGATCAAATGATAATATTGACTAGAAGAGAGTGTGTATTGTGTACTTGTCAACCTCATACGGTTACATTGCTCACCTTGTTTTAGGGCTTAGTTCTGTGTCAGACTGGTTAGGTAAATCTTTTGGGGTAGTTTGCTTCACTTCATTAGTTCAAGGATGGCAAGCAGGTTATATTTTGCTTATCTACTCGCAGTTGATAGTGGCTGCCATGTTGATAAGGGCATAGCTGCATTTCTGGGTTTTGTGAAAAAGGGCCATGATGTTTGATTGGGATGAGGGTTGTACAGAGTGGCAATAAAGTGTTTCCTGGTATGCTCCTAATTTAACCATCTGTGATCTAGTCCAGTCTTATTTTATAGGTGAGGAAACCGATCTTTGTTTCCTTTCCTTGTGAATCTTTAGTCTTTGAAGTAGTTCTTGTGATTTTGTTACCTCCATTTATAGTAATGATAAATTTAAGACACATTTTAAGAGTGTGGCATAGCTAAAATTCAGAAGACCCAGGTTTTATATGCTGACTTATTAATGGAGAAAACTGATAAATATGGAGATTATTCTATTATTTCAAGTATTGTTGTGTCAACGGTCAAGTGAGAGCCCATGAAAGGATAGTAATAGTAATCTGTCTATTCCCATGCATCTTGCTTTATGCTTGTAGATTTTGGATGCGTGGCTTTTTTACAGAGGTTAATTTTAGGGGCAGGAGCCAAATTTGCATTTTTTAGAATGTCAGTACTTTGTATTTAGGCATTGTTTTGCCTTGTAGGTATTAAGGAATACATCATGAATAAGAATGTGGATTGATGAAGAAAATGTACTGGTTTTTATAGCAGTCAAGGTTTTCAGTTAGTCCAGTTGGAATATCTGGGGTGAATGTATAACTTGTGAAACTCCCAGTCTTTTTTTTTTTTTAATGTCCCCTCTCTCTTGAACCTCCTTTGCCATCCCACCCCTCTAGGTTGTTACACAGCTCTGATTCCTGAGTTATATAGCAAATTCCCATTGGCTATCTACTTTACATATGGTAATAGATGTTTCCAAGTTACTCTCTCCATACATCCCACCCTTTCCTCCCCTACCCTTGTGCCTAAATCTGTTCTCTTTGTCTAACACCCAGTCTTTATCATAAGTGTTAGAAGGGTTTGGAAAAATGTGATTTTAGTTTTTCTGCAGTTGTTGGGGAGGAAAAAGATAACTTCAGTTCTTCCTGTGCGCTTCTCCCCTTTCTCTGAATTGATGGATGGAGTGAGTGAAAGTAAAAGTCAAAGAGAGAATCTCAGCTGAGGCTGTACTTCAGTGAATGCTTCCTCAATTAAAGGCTTACGAAGTTTTCTGGAATAGAAATCAGGAAGAGAATTCCTTGTCAGACCTGAGAAGTAGTCCTTGATTTATCTACATCCCAGCTCTCTTCTGTGTTACTGTGTCCTTTGCATATTTTTTTGCCATTGCATTTATTACACTGTTTTATAATGATGTGGATTTTTCTGTCCCTCCTTGCTGTAAGCTCCTTGAGAGTAGGACAGCGCTTTTATATTCATGGTGCCAGCAAAATGTTTGGCATAAGGTGGGTGCTTATGTAAATGCTTGACTTGGTGTCCTTTTCCAGAGTCTGTTCACTAACAATAAGCACCACCGTTTCTGGAGCACCTAATGTTTTGTAGCTATACTGGGTATTCTAGGATGTAAAATAGTATTCAGCATATAACAAATGTTAATAAAGTTATTTAATTCAAATAAAACAAGCATCCTGAACACAAGAATAGGTAGAGAGCTTGTTTCTTACTCAAAGTTCTGCTGCTGCTGCTAAGCTGCTTCAGTCGTGTGACCCCAAAGACATGCGACCCCATAGATGGCAGCTCACCAGGCTCCCCCGTCCCTGGGATTCTCCAGGCAAGAACACTGGAGTGGGTTGCCATTTCCTTCTCCGATGCATGAAAGTGAAAAGTGAAAGTGAAGTCACTCGGTTGTGTCCAGCTCTTCGTTACCCCATGGACTGCAGCCCACCAGGCTCCTCTGTCCATGGGATTTTCCAGGCAAGAGTACTGGAATGGGGTGCCATTGCCTTCTCCGAACAAAGCTCAGAAGTGGCCAAAAAGAGTCAGACTCAGGTTTGTCTAACTCCAAAGCCCTTTTGGAAGATACTGAGTTTCCTTGACTTTCTCATTAAATTCTGAATTAACAGAATGGTCATCATTCTGTTTTTTAGTTTCTTTGATCATGGGAATTGTAAATATTTTTGAGCAACAAGCTCAAAATGCATACATGTCTATTGGCTTAGCTGATTTCTACTCTGCTTAATGACTGCTTTGTTTTGATCCTTATTAGTGCTTAAAATACCAATAATTGGATAGTTTGTGATATTCATGAAGAAAGGTGTATTAGCTCAAGGTGCTACAACAAAATCCCATAGAGATTTATTTTCTTAAAGTTCTGGAGGCTGGAAATCTTGAGGTTAGGGTGCCAGTATGGCCAGTTCTGGTAGGACTGCCATCTTCTTGGACACTTTCTTGTTATGTCCTCATATGGCAGAGAGACAGAGGTCTCTCCCTTTTCTTATAAGGCCACTGATCCTTTTGGATTTGGACCCCACCCTTATGACCTTACTTAACCTTAATTACCTGCTTAATGTCCTGTCTCTTAATATAGTCAAAGAGGGGATAGGGCTTCAGTATATGGATTTTTCTGGGAAATAATAAAGCCCATAGCAGAAGATAGCCCAGTTTTTTTGATTAGTGGATACAGCTTTGATGGAAGAAGCGAATCTGTATAATGCTTAGGTGATTTTTAGATTGGTTGGTTTTAAGTAACTCTACATGAAGAAAGCATTTACTGATGAAATGCTGAAATGAAACTGGTTTATGAAAGAGACCTGTTACATTTTCTAGAAATTTCTGTACATTGAGAAGTTTTTGTTTTATAATGACTGATAAACTTACATTTATTTTTTCAAAGCATTCTTTTGGTATGAAACTATGCATATGGCTCAGTGCAGAGGTTGCATCAGTTCAATTCATTCATTCAGTCGTGTCCGACTCTTTGTGACCCCGTGGACATCAGCACACCAGGCTTCCCTGTCCATCATCAACTCCTGGAGCCTGCTCAAACTCATGTCCATCGTATTGGTGGTGCCATCCAACCATCTCATCCTCTGTTGTCGCCTTCTCCTCCCGCCTTCAACCTTTCCCAGCATTAGGGTCTTTTCCAGTGAGTCAGTTCTTCATGTCAGGTGGCCAAAATGTTGCATATAAGAGGGTAAAAAGGACAGGCTTTAAAGTCAACCTGATTCTCACTACTGCACTTGACTAGTCTTAAAAAAAAAAAAAAAAATAAAGTCAACCTGAGTTCAAAGTAGATTATAAATCTACTTTGGGTAGATCGCAATTTTTGAGATACAAATTTTTTCTATAAAATGGAGATACTTTTTTGCATTATAGAGTTGTTAAGGAAAATTAAATCAGAAATTATTTAAAACCCTGGCATAACATTTGGCACATAAAATGGGCTTGGTGAGAGTAAATCCCCTACTTCTGTGGAAGTCTGACATCTCCTAAGTTTATGTTAAGAATGTGAAAAATGATGTAAAATGGTGCAGCCACTTTAGAAAACAAGTGCTAAACATAGAGTTACTAGATTACCCAGTAATTCCACTCCAGGGAATACGTGCAAGATAAATAAAAATATATGTCTATACGTACTGTACATAAATGTTCATGGCAGCATTACTCATAATAGCCAAAAGGAGCATGGTTGGAAACATGATAAGTGAATGGAAGTTGGACACAAAAAGCCACTTTGGTGACAGGAAGAAGATTAATAGTTGCTATGGTTTTGGGAGAGTAAAGGAGGATTGGGAAGTGAGTATGTACAAAAGGGTTCCTCGACCCCATTCCACTGTGTATGTGTGTGTGTGTGGATGCCGTCAGGGTGTCTGAGAATTCAGCTGAATTCTGACACTGCCTGCCTGGAGACGGAGTCGGATTCCACGTGTGAAGGATTCAGCCCCACAAGACCCGCCTTTTGTTTCAGAACTCGTGTCAGTGTCCGACAGTGTGTCCCCAGGTACTGTAGCCGACAAGGCTCCTCTGTCCCCAGGATTCTCCAGTAAGAATACTGGAGTGTGCAGCCATTCCCTTCTCCAGGAGATCTTCCCAACCCAGGGATCAAACCCGGGTTTTCTGCATTGCAGGTGGATTCTTTACTGACTGAGCCACCAGGGAGGCCCCTTTCCGTTTCAGAGATGAGTCACAAGTCCAGGTTGTTACTTGTACTTCTGATTGGCTGTGACTCAGAGGGCCATAGTGCCCTCCTCAGGTGTGAGTAATTTTTTAGAGTGGCTTCCAGAACTCTGGGAGAAGGCAGTGGCACCCCACTCCAGTGCTCTGGCCTGGAGAATCCCAGGGACGGGGGAGCCTGGAGGCTGCAGTCCATGGGGTTGCCAGGAGTCAGACACGGCTGAGCGACTTCACTTTCACTTTCATGCATTGGAGAAGGAAGTGGCACCCCACTCCAGTGTTCTTGCCTGGAGAATCCCAGGGACGGGGGAGCCTGGTGGGCTGCTGTCTATGGGGTCGCACAGAGTCGGGCACAACTGAAGCTACTTAGCAGCAGCAGCAGCAGCAGCAGAACTCTGGAAAGCTCGTTTACTCAAGAGATTCCTCCTTTATTATTAAAAAAGATATTAAAAAGGATGAGCCAGATGAAGAGCTACACAGTTCCTGAACAAAGGAGCTTCTGTCCTTGTGGAACTTGGGGCATGGTACGGTGACATATGGAAGTGTCTGGTTCGCTGATGTGGAAGCTCTCAAAAAAGAGAGCCTGAAAACAATTCTTATGGGTTTTTGTAGAGGCCGCTTCACATTGTCATGACTGACTGAACCATTGGCCAGTGGTGATTGATTGGACTTCCAGCCCCTCTCCTCATCTTTGGGGATAGGGTGGAGTGGGCACTGAAAGTTCCAACCCTGTAATTACTTGGTTGGTCCTTCTGGCATCAGCCCCAACCCTTGGGTGCTTCTGAAGGTGACTTCATTCACATAACCAAAAGACACCTTTATCGCTCTACTTCAGAAATTCAAGGGTTTTGGGAGCTGTGAGCCTGAAACTGGAGGAAGACCAAATATATATCTTAAATATCACAATGTATATTGGGTTTCCTTCTGGGATGATGGGAGATGTAGACTTAAACAATGATTATCATTGTTCAACCTTGTGAATATGCTTTGTTGTTCTGTCGCTCAGTTGTGTCCGACTCTTTGCGACCCCGTGGTCTGCAGCATACCAGGCTTCCCTTTCATCACCATCTCCTGGAGTTTGCTCAGACTCATGTCCATTGAGTTGGTAATGCCATCCAACCATGTCATCCTCTCTTGTCCCCTTCTCCCCCTGCCCTCAGTCTTTCCCAGCATCAGGCCACATCTGAACCATCTGAACCATCAGTCCTTCCAATGAATATTCAGGATTAATATCCTTTAGGATTGACTGGTTTGATCTCCTTGTAGTCTAAGGGTCTCTCGAGTCTTCTCCATCACCACAGTTCAAAAGCAGCAATTCTTCTTGGACTAATATTTTAAATTGACATCTTCATGTTTTCTAAAGAAGAGAGAAGGAAGATAGAGAACCATTGGGCTTTTCTCTTTAGGGAACCAAGTAGGTGGGAATGCTGAAGTGGAAATGTTAATTAATGGTGCCTCTGAGAGGCCTGATCAAATTTTGGAGTTCTTTATGCACAGGTAGCAGCCATCTCTCTGGTAGCTCTGTTACAACAAGGATGACTAAAGTCACTGAGAATATCAGTGAAACACGTCTATCAGAATCTTCAGAAACCTGTTTAATCTGGATAGTGATTTTTCTTGGGTCTGTTTACAGTAATCACAAATACCAGAGAAAGTTTTGTCTTTGGTGTCATCAGCCTTGATATTTTTGCCTTTCTAGGACATCTGGTCTTGACAAACCTATATGTCTAATGCTAATGAAGTCAGAATGACTGTGCTGCCCAGGTCCTCACTCCTGTCCTTTTTGGTATCTGTTGTTATATGTGTGAGTGTGGTGGGGAAGAAGATTCATAAAGAATCTCAGACCATAAAGTGAAATAAAATGAATAGCTCTTTAGGTCAAATCTCAAGGGAATCCATTGCTTGTCTTACAGTGCAGTGAACTTATCTTTCTGTGCAAGTGTTGTGACATAAAATATTGTTTATATTTGAGTGTCTGCTTTTGCTTTGAGAAGTCCCTTCTTCATCTCCTCCAAATTCTCATCTCACATTAGACTAGTATTGCAAGCAAATTGTGTCTGTTCATTTTTTTTTTTAAGCAATTAAAGGTTTATGGATCAAAAAAGTTTTCATTTCATTTACTTTCATCTCTTTTTAGTCTCTTATTTGCCTTGGTTTAAGAAAATGAACCCAGTTTACTATTATCAAAACAAAGGTTTGGTCATTGTTTTAATTACTTTTTTTCTTTTCATGATAAAGCAGTACAGATTCTACATAGATTTAGGAAGGTATGGAAAGTATAAAGATTTCAGTAACAAATCTAAACTATCTAGAATTTTAATATTTTGATACATAGCTTTCTAGACTTCCCATAATGCATATGGCATATGCTGTGCATCCTCAGTCCTGTCCAGCTCTTTGCAACCTCATGGACTGTAGCCTGCCAGGCACCTCTGTCCATGGAATTTTCCAGGCAAGAGTACTGGAGTGGGTTGCCGTTTCCGTCTTCAGGGGATCATCCCAACCCAGGGATTGGAGCCACCTCTGTTACGCCTCCTGCGTTTGCAGGTGGGTTCTTTACCACTGGTGCCACCTGGAAGCCCCCATGGTGCACATAAATGTGCTTGTGGGTGTATGAGTGTGTTTTAAGTAAAAGTGAGATCATACTATTTAGAAGCAAAATTATGTATTTTGTAACTGGCCGTTTTCCACATCTTGTCACTAAATAGGGATCTAAAATAATTTTAAGTGACTGCATGGTATTTTCACTATGCTTTGGCTGACCTTAATCTACTTAATCTCTTGAAAGTGAAAGTCACTCAGTCCTGTCTAACTCTTTGTGACCCCATGGACTACACAGTCCATGGAATTCTCCAGGCCAGAATGCTGGAGTGGGTAGCCTTTCCCTTTTCCAGGGGATCTTCCCAACCCAGGGATTGAACCCAGGTCTCCTGCATTGCAGGTGGATTCTTTACCAACTGAGCCACAAGGGGTAGACTTTTAGATTTTTTTCCCTTGTTTTATAAAAAATACTGCTATGAACATCTTTGGGTATATATATATCTTTGGCATATCATGTTTTATACCTGCAGAGATACTTATATTTTAGGATAAATTCATAGGATTAAATTGAAGAGTATTTATTTTTCCCTTTTCTTTACTCTTTTCTATCAGCAGGTCCTGTCAGGTCTCCCTTTGCTTCTCTCCATCTCACCAACACTGCTGAAACCCAGGCCACTGTTACTCCTGGCAGGTCTCCCTTTGCTTCTCTCCATCTCACCAACACTGCTGAAACCCAGGCCACTGTTACTCTAACTGGAGCAGCTGGTATCTTCTCATTTCCGTTCTTGTGCCCCATTCTCCATACATCAGTTAGAATGGTCTTGAAGTGGAAATCCTGTACTGTTCTTTGCCTGCTAAAGCCTTCAGTGTCTGTCATCTTAGTGTTGTTGGGATAAAACTCAATAATAAAACCAAAATTATTAGTAGGTCCAAAATTATTAGTAGGTCCAAAATTATTAGTAGTAGCATGATCTGACTATATTCTAGTTCCTAGAATATGGGAATTCACAGGCTTCTGTGAGTATGCAATGTTTGCGTGAATAATAAATGAAATTGACAGACCAAAGGGAATTTTCTTAGTTTTTGGTACACATTACCAAATTAACAACAACAGATGAGAGTGCCAATTTCACCTCACTCTAACCAACTCAAGCCATTGTCAGCATTTTTAATCTTTGCCTATCTGATAAGCAAAAGGTGTTATCTCATTGTTTTAATTTGTGTTTATTTGATAGTACAAGTTGAATATTTCTTCTTGTATTTCTTTTGACGGAGTTGTCTCTGTGTCCTTTGCCTGTTTCCCCAATAGGATTTTAATTGCTCTTGTAATGATTTATAACATCTTTAAAAGGTAACCCTTTGTGGTGTAGATATTTTATGCCAGCTATCTAATGTGGTATTAGAAACTGCCTCAAAACCTAGCCAAACATGTATGAGTTGGCTGGTCAGTTCCGCTGGACTCACCTGGGCTCACTTGTATCTTTTCATTTCTTAACTAGGCTTATGTGCTATGTCTTTCTGTCTCTCACTTAGTAATAGCAGTCTTCCTTGAGATTATGCCCCAGGTTGCAAGGTCTTACCGAACTTCTGCCTGCATCCTCTTCCCTAACGCCTTCTTTGACAAAGTCAGGTATATGATCAAGCCCAGAGTCAGGGTGGGAGGAGACTACACACAGGTGAATCAAAATCAACCATATGTGTCTTTTTTTTTTTTTTAAGTTCATCTGTTTATTTATTTATGGCTGCATTGGGTCTTCATTGCTGTGTGCAGGCTTTTTCTAGTTGTGACAAGCAGGGGCTACACTGTAGTAATAATGTGTGGGTTTCTCATTGCCGAGGCTTCTCTCGTTGCAGAGGACAGGCTCTCGAGCTTGGCCTCAGTAGTTATGGTACACTGGCTTCATTGCCCCAGGGCGTGTGGAATCTTCCTATACCAGGGATCAAATTGTGTCCCTTGCATTGCCAGGCGGATACTTAACCTCTGGACCACCAGGGAAGTCCAACTGTATGTATCTTGTAAAGAAATTTAGCACTTATCTTTTAATTGTGCTTTGGTGTAGAAGCATTAAAGTTTCATGTCGGTTCTGTTGGTCTTTACCTTTATGGTTTCTGCCTTTGGTGTCAGGCCATTCGTTCGCAAACTAAAATGATACAGGTATTCACCTTCATTTTCTTCTGTTACTTTTGGGTTTCATTTATGTTTAAATTTAAGCACTTGAAATTTATTTGGTGCAAGATGGGAGGTTAGTACTTGACTAAATATCAAACATTTAGTTGTCAGCATCATTTGTTGAATAATCCATCTTTTCCCGTTTATTTGAAATGTCATACTCATTGTATACTGAATTCTCATAAATACTTAGCTCTGTTTTGTTATGTATTAACATTATTATTAATGTCATAATAACACTTGTTTGACTCATTAGTTATTTGTCTAATTTTAGGCTATTACCTACCTCACTGTCTTAATTACTCTGATTCTATAGTATATTTTAGTATCTAGAAAGGAAAGTTACTGTTCATTTATTGTTTTTCAAAATTTTATTCGCTATTCTATTTGATACATTCCTTTAGATTAGTTTTAGAATCATTTCATCAATAAAAGCAAAAATGAAGTAAAAAATTGCACTCCCAAACCTATTGGAGTTTTAATTAGAATTGTGTTAAATTAATGGATTAATATGGCTGGGGGAATTGACCCCTTTATAATATGGAATTTTCTGTTCTTTTTTGTCTCTACGTATTCAGATTTTTAAATTTTATCTTTAGTAAAGTGCAGCAGTACTTTAGTTTATATAGTTCAGTAGGTTTGATATTGTACCTTTAAAAACTTCTATATTTAGAAATTAAATTTTCAGCTCATTTTTGCTCTAAGTATATATCTGTTCTCATTTTTCTTTGTCTTAATTTTATTTAACATATATACTTACATTTAAACGTAAAGCTTTTGATTTAGAGTTTTTTCTTCTCTACTAAGTAATTTCCAGTGTTGGCATTTATATTCCTCAGTTTTCTTAGATTTTGAAATGTAATAGCTAACAGTTACTGAGTACTTACTGCCTGAAATACTCCCCATATAACCATTTAATACTCCCCTTTACAACTTATAAGGCAGAAACAGTTGTCAGCCTCCTTTGGTAGGTGAGAAAGGTGAATCTCAGAGGGCTGAGAGCCTTGCCCAGGGCTGCCCGCTGGTAAACAGTGAGCTGGGATTACGCCCCAGGCGCTGAGTCCAGAGCCGTGCCTTTAACCAGTGCTCCAGGGTCTCTCTGTAATGATTGGCTTTTATGAACTGAGGTCTGTGTTTGAATTTTCCTAAATGTTGATGTGTGAGTGAATATTTTTCTTGGTGATTTTCGTCATATAAGGGTTCTTTATTTTCTGAAGAACAAGGCCATGTAGAATGAATTGACCTAGAATAGGAGGAACATTTTGGAGATAGCAGGGGTGGGGAGAAAAGGCTTTATTTGGGTTTAATCTTGAAAAATGAAACAAAATTGTGGAAACATTCATGTTACGGTTGCTACTGTGTGTTAAATTCTTAAGATGGAAGAAGAATAAATAACATGTTGGTTGTTGTTTCACATAATTTTTCTTTAAAAATTGCAAGATGGTATGAAACTGTACTATATAGTTCATGTTATGATGGACTTTTCTAGTATGATCCTGAAGAAAGGCATTTTTGTGAAAATATTCAAGGGCTTTATTAGCAGAGCTCAAAGGCTTTACTTATATTTTCAGATTTTTTGTTTTTGACCTCCTATTATCTCGTCTTGATTAGTTTTCTCCAGTTATTTGCTGATGGTGTCTGTTCAGATGCTTTTAGCTGCAAGTAGCAGACTCAACGGAGAAGGCAGTGGCACCCCACTCCAGTACTCTTGCCTGGAAAATCCCATGGATGGAGGAGCCTGGTAGGCTGCAGTCCATGCTAAGGGTTGGACACGACTGAGCAACTTCCCTTTCACTTTTCACTTTGATGCATTGGAGAAGGAAATGGCAGCCCACTCCAGTGTTCTTGCCTAGAGAATCCCAGGGACGGGGGAGCCTGGTGGGCTGCCGTCTATGGGGTTGCACAGAGTTGGACACGACTGAAGTGACTTAGCAGCAGCAGCAGCAGACTCAAAGTACTTCAACATTAAGAACATTTACCATCTCATGTAATTGAAAGTCTAGAGAAAGAGTGGGGTCCAGGCCCACTCCACTCAGTGGCTCACAGATGTCTTTGAGAACCCAGGTACATTTTGCCATCTTGAGTATCCATTTAATCTTCACACTGGTAGCAAGCAGGGCACAGGATTTCTAGGCTTCACGTTCAGAACCACTGATTTCTTCATGGGAAGAAGGGTCATCTTTTGCTCCTTTTCCGCCTTTCTTAAGGTATTATTTACATACAGCTAAATTGTTAATCATATATATATATCTACAGGTTGATGAATTTTTACTACATATACTCATCTGTGTAACTACCACCCAGGTCAGGATACAGAACATACTCATCACCCCATTAAGTGCCCTTAATATTCCTTCCAAGTCAGTGTCCCTCTCCAGCGTTCATTTCTGCCAGTGGCTTTCAGTTCTCATCATTTTTAGTAACTTTGAAGAGCCCTGCATCTCTTGGAAGGCTTGCACTTCAACTTTGTCCTTGGTACTCATTGTGTTGCTTTGTCACTGAAATACCTGCCGTCATTGAGAGACTAACAGGTAAAGAAAGTGAACTGACAGAGGTTACTGTTACCTTAGGAGGAATGTTTGACAGGGTTGAATTTTATAAGTGGTTAGTTCATTCATTTTTCTGGTGTGTATGTATTAGGATGATTTTGCTTCCCTGGGCAACCTGGCAAGTTATGAATCAGCAATGAATCATATTAAGACCCCAAGCCTTATTTGTCCTGTATTACATTTTTACATATGTGTTGCTGGATATTCTAATTTATTGCATTGGTGTATTACCCCATACAATCTGTGACCTATGCAATAGTCAGATCTTTCTGAAATTTAGATTTATCAGCTCAGTGGCTTGTCTAAAACACTTCAGTGGCTTCATGTCGCTCTTAGAATTAAGACCAAACTCTTCCTTTTCATTGCCTACTTCCTGTGTGAATCTTCTTGCTCTGTGATTCCAAAGTTAGTAAAATGGCTCAATAAGATGAATCCTCAAAATCCAGTTATAAAAAAGTAAAAGATGTACATGGACATACCCATTCCCTTATGCTTACAGTTAGTGGGAGTGGAGGCATCAATCGGTAGTGGTAAAGAACCCATCTGCCATTACAGAAGAACTAAGAGGTGTGGGTTCAATCCCTGGGTTGGGAAAGTTCCCTGGAAGAGGAAATGATAACCCACTCCAGTATTGTTGCCTGGAAAATCCCATGGACAGAGGAGCCTGGTAGCTATAGTCCGTGGAATAACGAAGAGTTGGACACGACTAAAACGACTTCACACATTGCGAAGGTAGACTTTCATCTATTTTTGTTTGGTTCCTTTCTAAATAATGTCATGTGCAAATAATGGTTAAGGTTTTTCTCTAGTATATATGCCTTTTATTTATAGCAGTTTGCCAATGTTATTTTGTGTTGCTTTAGTGAAGTATTTTGTTAAATCCATCTATTATTTTGTTCAAAGCATCTACTTTAAGGGAAATTCCTCTGTCATCTTTTTATAGTCCTCTGGATATGGAAACTTTTCAAGATGTTTTCATTTTAGAAGGAGATAGGTCTAATAGAATCATCATTGGCTTCAAAGACGTTTTGCTTTATACCGACTTTGAGACCTTGGCTGTGCCCAATCTCAATTTCTGTCTCTGCCATATGGAGTTAATAATCCATTGCCTTGTTTTGTGGTTTGCCTTAGTGCATTTAGAAAATTTATGGATTTAGTGTATTCTTGTACGCTCGATTTAGTGTATTGTTTTCTTTGTGTTGTACCATAACCTTTTTTAAAAACTAAAATTTGACCTGCTGAATGTTCTTTTGCCATTTTAACTTTTTTTTGGAGAAAAAAAAAAAGAATTTTTGGCTGCACTGGGTCTTTTTAAAAAAATTATTTTAATTGGAGGCTAATTACTTTACATTATCATGGCGGTTTTTGCCATACGTTGACTTGAATCAGCCACAGTTGTACATCTGTCCCCCTGTCCCAACCCCCCTCCCACCTTCCTTCCCATCCCATCCCTCTGGGTTGTCCTAATGCACCAACTTTGAGTGCCCTGTTTCATGCACTGAACTTGGACTGGTCATCTGTTTCACATAATACAAATATTTCAACGCTATTCTCAAATCATCCCAACCTCGCCTTCTCCCACAGACTCCAAAAGTCAGTTCTTTACATCTATGTCTTTTTTGCTGTCTCGCATATAGGGTCGTCATTAACCATCTTTCTAAATTCCGTATATATGCGTTAATATACTGTCCTGGTGTTTTTCTTTCCAACTTACTTCACTCTGTATAATAGGCTGCAGTTTCATCCACCTCATTAGAACTGACTCAAATGCGTTCTTTTTAATAGCTGAGTAACATTCCATTGTGTATACGTACCACAACTTTCTTATCCATTTGTCTGCCGATGGACATCTTGGTTGCTTCCATGTCCTAGCTATTGTAAACATGCGCTGGGTCTTTGTTGCTCCCTGAGGGCTTTCTCTAGTTGCAGTGAGCAGGGGCTACTCTGGTTGCTGTGCTCGGGTTTCTCATTGTGGTTTCTTTTCTTGTTGCAGAACATGGGCTCTGGGGCTCATGGGCTCAATAGTTGTGGCACACGAGCTTAGTGGCTCTGTGGCATGTGGGATCTTCCTGAATCAGGGATTGAACCTATGTCCCCTGCATTGGCAGGCAGATTCTTAACTACAGGGCCACCAGAGAAGTCTGTTTTTAAGAATTATTTGTTTGGCTCCATTGGGTCTAGAGTGTGGGCTCTAGAGTGCACTGGCTCAGTAGTTGTGGCATGGCATGTAGGATCTTAGTTCCTCGACCAGGGGTTGAACCCACATGCACTACATTGGAAGGAGATTGTTATCCACTGTGCTACCAAGAAAGTCCCTTTAACTTTAGTATGAAAGACTTCTGATTTTAGGCCCCCTAAAAGCAAGGAGCTAGTTAAAGTCTTAGAGAATGTGTATTTTAAAGTGTTTTAAACTTTCTTAAGGTGAATTTTTAAAAAACAGACTCCCTTAACTATGGAACTGTTATTTGCATCATTGGAAGCAAGCCTCATTTCTCCCCCAGTGGCCACTCTAACCTTCCCTCCATATGCTTGGTCCATACTGGGCCAGCTATTCTTCCCAAACTTCTCCTAAGAAACTTTCACTTGCACTCTGCAGCACACAGCTGTCTCAGCCTGGCATTCAGGGTCCTCTGCAAAACATTCCAGCTGTGCCTGTCCATACTCATGTGAATTCATTTCACAGTGGTCTGCTTTTTGTTCCCCAAAGGTTCTCATTACTTTTGTTCTGTCTTCTGGAAAGCTGCCTTCTCTGTGCTCACTCAGTCTCACTCTTGCTTCAGTTTCCTCTGCTGGTTTTTATCTTTTAGTGATCACTCCTGGCTAAGTCTCTCTTATTGAACTCAGATCATCTGTTGACCAGTCAGCTTGTTTGGTACTTCAGACCTAAACTTTTCCTTCAAAAATCAAGTTTGGGCTCCCTTTACTCCTGGTACATTTTCATAAGCACTTTATAGCGTGCTGGGTACAATCAGGGACTTCCAGTAACTTATATATATATATATATATTTAAGTATATATATATATATATATATACACTAAACTCATGATTATTGATTGTTTTAGTCCTCATTTTAATTCTCTAGATAAATCATCTGATTTTCAAAGGTATGAGGGTACTTTGAGCAACTTAATATTAAACAGTGTGTTTTTATAAAGTTAAGTAGGTATGGGTAAGTGATGGTAATGGTATTTGGTTAAAACAATATAATATGTACTTGAAACTATAAGGAGCAACACAGGTTGTATGTATGTGTATCTGTATGTTTTCCTAGCTGGAAACCTTATGTTAATAAGTATTCTATCACCCAGTCAGCAGTCCTGTTTCTCTTTAACAGATTAACTGTTGTATTTCTTTCTGAGTCTGTAAAAAGTACTAAATTAGAAGCTAATTCAATAAGGTTTTAATACAGATCATGAAGTACAATGATGAAGTAGACAGTGTATTTTTTGTGACTGCCAGATCTCCTCTTTCCCTCATTTTCCTAAATGCTTCCGTAATTTCTGTATCAGTCAAGATTCTCTAGAGAAATTGAACCAATATTTATTTATTCATTCATTTAAAGGAATTGACTTACATGACTGTGGGGGCTGATTAGAAGGAAATTTGTAAGGCAAACTGGCACACTGGAAATTCAGACAAGAGTTGATTTTGCATCTTGAGTCTGGAATTTGTAGGGCAAGCCAGTAGTATGGAAACTCAGTTTTTATGTCACAGTCTTGAGGCAGAATTCCTTTCTTTCCTCTTCTAGCTTCTGGTGTTTGCTGGCAATCCTTGGCATGTCTCGGTTTAGAGGTGCCTCACTCTAATCTCTGCTTCTGTTGTCATAAGTCTATTTTCTGCGTGTGTCTGTCTTCACATGGCATTTTTCTCTTTTTAAGGAGACCAGTCATACTGGATTAAGGGCCCAGATTACTCCAGTGTGATCACATCTTAACTGATTATATCTGCCATGATTCTGTGGTATCACCTTCTGTGGTACTGGGAGTTAGTACTTCAACAGCTTTTGCCTTAGTCTCCCATTTGGGTATAGACCATGACTTTGGTCTCATTCATCTCGCACGTTAGTCAATTGAACAGAGGAGGATATGTGTACACATACAATAAATATAAATACATGCAAAATGTCCACAATGAAACTGCTAGAAGTAATGAATGAATTCAGTAAAATTGCAGGGTACAAGATTAATGCCCCCAAGTCAGTTGTTTCTATACACCAGCAGTGAGCAATATGAGCAGGAAATTAAGAAAGCAGTTCCATTTACAGTAGTATCTGAAAGAATAAAATACCTCAGGATAAATTCAACCAGTGAGATGGAATTTAACAAATTATTGCTGAAACAAATTAAGACCAAAGTAAATGAAAATAACTTCTGTGTTCATGGATTGAAACACTTAATATGTTTAAGATGATAGTACTATCCAGAATGATCTACAGATTCAGGCAATCCCTGTCGAAACCCCAATGATCTATTAAAAAGATTTTTTATATATGGGTTTGACTGTGTCTGGTTGTTGTGGCACAGGGGAATCTTTCATTGTGGCGTGTGGACTCTCTAGTTGTGTCATGAATGTGGGCCTCAGTAGTTTGGGCACTTAAGCTTAGTTATCTTGTGGTATGTAGAATCTTAGTTCCCTGACCAGGGATCGAACCTGCATCCCCTGCATTGCAAGGCAGGTACTTACCCACTGGCTCATCAGGGAAGTCCCCCAGTGGTGTATTTTTGCAGAAATGGAAAAACTCATCCTAAGGATCGTATGGCATTTCAAGGGACCTGGAATAGCCAAAGCACTCTTGAAGAGGAACAAACTTGGAGGACTCATACTTCTTGATATCAAAACTTATTCCAAAGCTACAGTAATCAAAACAGTGTGGTGCTGTCATAAATATAGCCCTATAGAACAGAATAGAGAGCCCAGAGGCAAACTCATGTTTACAGTCAATTGATTTTTGATTTTATTTTAAAAATTAAAAAAAAATTTTTTTTTTGGGCTGTGTGGCGAGGCGTGTGGGCTCTTAGTTCCCTGACTAGGGATCAAACCCAGGCCCCCTGCATTGGGAGTGTGGAGTGTTAGCCACTGGATTAACGGGGAAATCCATCAATTTTTGACAGGGTGCCAAGATCATTTAATGGGAAGAGGATAATCTTTTCAACACGTTACTGAGAAAACTGGATATTCTTAGTTCTTTTGAAAGAGTTTGGGATTTTTCCCTACAGTATGAATGCCTTGGTATTATTGATTTTTGGGCTCAGAGAATTCTGTGTTGTGGGCGCTGTCTTGTATGTTGAAGGGTGTTTAGTAGTACTCCTGCCTCTATCCACTAGATGCCTGTAGCTCACCCCTAGTGAAAATTTTCTCCTAGTGAAATTTTGGATGGGGGAAAAATCACCCTAGTTGAGAACTACTACTCTGAATTCTGAAATGTCAGGAATTATTGTATAACTTTTAAACATTTAAAAAATATGTTCTGTGTGTTTTAAAACATTTATTTTTTTTTTCCTTGCTGTGCCACGCGGCTTATGGGATCTTAGTTCCCTGACTAGGGGTTAAACCCACGTCGTCTGCAGTGAAAGCACAGAGTCGTAACCACTGGACCACCAAGGAATTAATTCCCTTAAATGTTTTATGTTTTAGTGAAAAAAGGTGACTCCTGTTTTGTTTCCTACTTTCACTACCAAAGATTTATATCTGGTTACTTAAACTTTAGTCAGGTAACCCAGCCACAGAGTATAAAGTGTTTCAAAACAGAAAAATGTGTTCTGCAAATCAGTCAGTTTAAGTCTGTTTGTAAGTTAGAAACTACCTGAAGATGAAAAAAATCAGCCTTTGAATTTTAACATAGGTGAAAAGGAAAGAAAAAAAACCACTTTGGAAAAAATTGTTGTACCTTTTCATAATTAGTTCAATATTAGTGTTTAAAACAAACTTAACTCATTGTTTTTAAAGAAAATTTCATGATTAACTTTTGTGTCCCTAAAACCTGATAAATTTTCCTCATTGGTCCAGAGGCCCAGTAACTGGAAACCCATCACGTACCTGGCACAGGACACGAGTCCTTGGCTGAAGATTGTGGTATCTCCGAGGCTAACCTTTGTTCATGCTTCCTACAGGCCATATGGGCTAGCCAGTTACATACGACAACTTTTAGTATCCTCCACTTATCCAGAGTAAGTAGATGTTTATAAATATTAGCTATCATCTGTTGCACATTTAAAAACGAGCCAGGCAGTTGCTAAGTGCTTCATGTGAATCTTTTCATTTAATGAATTAGAATAAATGAGATTGGTGTCATCATTGCTGATTTTACATTAGAGGAAACCAAGGCTTAGAATGCTTAAGTGACTTGTCTGAAGTCACATGGTCTAAATGACAGCCGAGGTTCAAATCAAAGTCCTGCATCATTCCAAAGACCTTGCTCTTAATGTATTACTTTGGCCTCTAATTGTTCTACCTTTTAATGCTGCTTCTCAGATTTCAATTTCCATCCTTAAGATCAAATCCAAAACTGTTGGAGTTTGTATAGGAAGTATGGGAAATGCAGCAGGTTGGATTGGATTTTATAAGGGCTTTGAATAACAAGAAAGGAATGAAACTCATGTGCTTCATCGTTCTATACACTGTTTCTTCCAATCTTTACAGCTACTCTCTAGAATAGGTATCACCCTCATTAGTACCCTTGCTTGCTGCTGCTGCTGCTAAGTCTCTTCAGTCGTGTCCGACTCTGTGTGACCCCATAGACGGCAGCCCACCAGGCTCTCCGTCCCTGGGCCTTGCTTGAGGATATGGCTAATAAGGGGTGGAAGGAACCTAACTTCGTTTCAGAACCCTAAACCCAACTTCGTTTCACTTCCAAACCTGTATGTGTTTAGCCCTATGTCTTCAAAGTGGGTTGAACTTTCTGGAAGATTAATGACTTCTAATTTGTGGTCGCTGGGGACAGCTGTGGGATTATTTTGAGGAGTTAGTTTGAACCACTTGGTGCACCAAGCTTTGTCTGTAACCCAGAGATAGCTGCCTTTGTAAATGTTATATTTCAAGTATGTAGGTGCTTTTATGATAAGATATAGATTAACCTAAAAGGTAGTAAATTCTAAGTACTTTTACATCGCTTTTTTTGAGTCAGAATATGTTAAAAGTAGAAGTTATGAATTTATAGGGCCTTCTTCAAAAAGGCTGAAAACCACTGTTGTACATTGATTTTATCTGTATTTGATCTGTTTTTTAGGTGGGGCTTGGCAACCATTTAACTTTATCAAAAGACAGGGATATCCCAAAATAATGCAAGTATTTATAGATATGGCAAGAAAAACTGCAGACTTTAAATTTTTGTTCTTTAGACGAAGACTTTGGGGGAAAAAAGTTACTAGTTACTTATATAGGCAAATCCATTAAAATAGTTCAAGTAAATTTCAAGTAGGAGAAAATTTAAATTGTTAGGAAATCATAGCCCTTGTTTTATAAATTAGGATTTTTTGAAAACAAACTGAGAGGATCGAATTACTTCTTTTAAATTATGGAACAAAAGGCATGTGGTATGCTGTTACATAGGATTTTAAAAATGACTCTTCCAAATGATGCTTTTAAAAGAATTTAAGTAGCAGTTTTATCCTAGTACAATAGAGAATCATTGAGAGTGAAAGCATACCAGTACATTCAAGCTGTGAATTGGTTGGAATTTAGGCTTATGATTCTATAGTTTTAGAATTTAGAATATCATTGGAATTCTGATGGTAGTATTTTGTATGCATGATCATTTGTGTCTGACTCTTTGTGACCTCGTCGACTGTAGCCTGCCAGACTCCTCTGTCCATGGAATTTTCCAGGCAGGAATACTGGTATGGGTTTCCATTTCCTTCTCCAGGGAATCTTCTTGACCCAGGGATTGAACCCATGTCTCCTGAGTCTCCTGCACTGGCAGGCAGATTCTTTACCACTGTGCCACATGGGAAGCCGATGTTGGTAGTAATCTCTGTAAATTTGGTTTCTCAGCCTTGATGGGGTTAATCAAGGCTTGGCAAGTCAAGAAAAGGAGTTCTGTACTGTTTTCAGACTGCAGAATCTTGTTGCTATGCAACAGACGTTGTCAGTCAGCACAGGGTATAGTAAATTGGTGTTCTCTGTCCCTTTCACCACATGCTCATTTTGTAATCTGAGAGAAGTGGTTTCAGGCTATTTTGCAAGGTTTTATTTTAAAACAGGCATTTGAAGATTTTTGTTGCTTTTTGTAATTGGTTACATTTAAGGTCTGTGAAGTCTTTGTTCTTGTGTAGAAGATACACTAAAACGCTTGTGTTCAAAGAAAGGGTTTATAGATCTGTTTCCAAGTAGTTTCAGTTTAGAGCAGTATTTTTGTTCTGTAACTGTAAGAAGGATGGTGCTGCCACTTCCACAGAGTCAATTTTTGCTTGGAAATTCAAGTTAAGTAATTTGAACATCAGAACTTTTCAGCAGCACAACATATTATTTTAAAATTTAGTTTTGAGAAGTATGGACCCAGATGTTGATATCAGCATCCCTTTGTTGATAAAGATTTTTTTTATAGGAATCCTAAACTTATATAGACTCTTCTGTAGAATCTGTTACTTTATTTTCTCCCAGGAAAATTAAAATGTCTTAATAGCAAGTGGGTGGTTGATAAAGAGCCTTTTCCTAAAAAAGGGGTAAAATATTACAATAAAAATTTTATGATTTTAACCATTTTTAAGTGTACGCTTTCATGGCATTAAGTACATTCACATAGTTGTACAAACTATCACCTTTCTTCATCTCTGGAACTGATAGCCTTTTGCATCCATTTAGTAACTTAATCCAGGCCCTCTTGTAAATGCTTTAGATAAATTAACTCATTCAGTCATCGTAGCAACCCTGTAAAGTAAGTATTTCTGTTATGTTCCAAGTGACAATACCGAGGCACAGAGAAGAACACGCACTAGTCGTGAGTGGAGCTGGAATTCACACACCCCAGCAGTTTGCTCTGCTGTGCTCTCAGCTGCTATGCTGTGTTGCCCTCTTTTGGAATTACTTTCTTTTTAGTGGTAGGAGCAATTTTTTTTTTTTAAATTTTTGTAGTTTATTCAAGTAAAATTAATATGCTTTAACAGTGTTATGGACTCTTAGTAAATTTAATTTGGCCATATTTTAGACTTTTTCCCCTGAATATTTAAAAACAATGTAGTTTGTATTATATTATGGTTAATTGTGTATAAAAATTATATACCTTTTGGTTAATCATATAGAAAGTATTTCATTCCCCTTTTCAGCTTCTTTCTGGGTCAGTTGCCTTGCTGTTCTTTCCAACAGAGTGTATGGAATATGCAGATTATTTTCTGATTGTTTGATACAAACATACAGCAAGGTATAGTATTATTAAAGAATTCTAATGTGATGCCATTTAAAGTCTAAAGTCAGTTTGCATTGGATCATCTACTTCTTAGTATTTTCTAAATTCATGCTCTTCTTTTCCATGGATAATATGGAGTTAGTTGTAATATTGGCAATCTACAATAAAAAACAGTGCTCAAGAGTGAAAAGGGAGAAGAGCAGTGCAGGTGGTCATTTGAACTATCAGTTGATGCAAAGGGATGGATATATATATATATTTTTAATTTTGCTGTCTTTCTGTTAGGTACTCTTATGTCTGTTTTCATTCTTTTACTGAAGTACTTACCTTCCCGCCCCCCCCCCCATCCTGCGCTGCCCCTCCCCCCATTCCAGTAGATTTTTGCCTTGAGAACCCTTGACTTTGATTTTCCCTGATTTATATGGTCTCATCCTGCTCAGAAAGATTTATTCTATAGTCAATTTGCTTTTCATTTCTTTTCATAGTTGCACCATCTTAAAAATTTTTTTCCTCCTTTTATTTTTGTGCATTACTATATATGTTTGATGATGCCTTTTTTCATTTGTTCACTTGATATGTTTTGCATTCTCTATGCTTTTAAAAAGCTGTTCAGAATTTTTAGTAGCATATTTCACTGTAATTTACCTGTTTCCTTTTAAATGGCTATTTGTATGATTTAAAGTGATTTTATATAATGAATAATGCTTTCATGAACCCTAAGGGATTTTTTTCCTCCTAATTGCAGACTAATTCCTTAAGATAGATTTCCAGAAATAGTATTAGATCTCTGAATAAATAGAAACAGTTTTAAAAGCTCTTGAATCATATTGCCAAATGCTTTCCTGAAGTGTTGTACCAGTTTTCATGCCAGCCTGCAAATATATGGAGTGTCCATTTTACCACAACCAGCAGCAGCAGAGAATGTTTTGATGCTGACCTTTAAATCTAAGAAGAATTGACTTACAGCTCTGCTGGACCTTTATCCTAAATTACACCTAGAATTATAATTGTGGTTGAGATTCGATTCGAGACAAGGGAGGCCTGGCTACTAGTTTCTGTCCTTTAACTGCTTTTTGATTTCTGTTTTGATGCAGTCGGTGCCCAGATGAGGTTTCATTTACTGCTGTACCCTTTTGCATGCGCGAATGACTGACTTCTTCCTGCTTTTTAGTCCCTTAATTATTTTGATAAGTTGGATGGTATGGAACAATGTGGTGTGTGTTTTAGATGACATTTCCGTTGAGAGCCTGGGCAGGAATAGGTTTGGCGCTCTCCTTCGCCCTTCAGGGGGCTCCATGGGCAGCAGAGGCATCCGAGATCAGGTTCAGTGGCTACCTTGTCCAGGGGTGCTTCTCAGATACAGCCTGAGTTACTGTTACTTCTTTACTTAGAAAATAACGAACATCTCTGGAGGTAAAGTGGCTTTTCCCTAAAAATCTTTATAGAATTCAGAAGAACTAAGAGCTGATAGAAAGTTTTCCCTGAGTAGAAGAAAAGTTAAGGGAAAAGCATTCCTGAAAGCTGGTAATGTAGAAGCTGCCTCTGGGTTCATAACAGCGTTCGGTGCAGTTGACTGGCCTTGGACCACTTGGGCTGAGGTGGCTTTAAGTTCTCTTGGTTCTCTCCTAATGTCACTGGCTGCATCTCTTAGTCCTCTCCTCCCTTTTCTTTCTCCCCCTTGACTTGCATTCCTGCCCAGTCTTACTCAGCCCCTGGACTTGACCACCTGTGTACTTTTGATTCCCAGATTCGAGTTTCTGGCTAGTTCTGTGAGCTCCACATAAGCTCACAACCTTAGTTGCTTAACTAATGAGCACCTTAAACATCATGTGTCCAAATCACTGTGTGTGATATGAACATACAGATTTGTACTTACTGATGAATACGTATTTCAGTGACATTTTTCCCTCAGACTTTCAACCATAAAAAATAACATAAGGGGCTAAATTATAAATAATATCAGTATAGGACTTGTAACATTGAAGGAATGCCTTTCACTCTTATTCCGTAAGCTTTAGATCCGTGATTTCTTCTGGTAGGCAAGAAGGAAGTTTACCTATTTTCTTCTGAATGTCTGAACAAAGAAGGGTTCTTATTAAAGGTTTTTTTTTTTAATGTGAGCTTCCATAATGCTATGTACCTGTAACGTTAAATATCATTCTTTTTTTCCTCAGGTTAGCATTTCATATGTGAGCTGACAAACAATAAGTTGAACTATTGTATGGTGGTACAGCTTACTCAACAGTTCAGTTTTGTCAGTATCAGTGCCTTTATAGATATCGTATGCATTTACTTATTTTAATTCACATTTATTTTTGTACTGTTATTTGTGCTCTCATAAAAACGAGGAGGAAACAGAAGAAACGAAATGTTAATACAATTGAAATAAATGTGAAAGTCACTAGGTATTCTGAAAGTGGTAATGGGATTGGACCCCTGTTTGTACTTAAACTGGTTGCCTATGTTTGTATATCATACGTGATAATTTTGACACTGATGAAAAGTCAGTGTAGGTGAAGAAGGACCCTAGTATAGTTTACAGCATCACAGTGAGAGTGGCTGAAGCCAGGACTGCTTTCAAAGCTGGCAGTATCGGTTAACTAGTAGTTACCCATTCTTTGCTAGACTTTATTCTTTGCCCCGTACTCTTTCTTCACATGGCTTCTCCAGAGTCCCTTTTTCCAGATTTTGTAAATTTAAGTCAATGACTGTTTCTTGTGATCTTCAGGTAGAAAAAAAATCCTGGGTGAAGATTGGTAATAAGCCCTACCTAGGTCACTGTGCATTCTTCTCCAGTCGGGGGTGGAATGCTGTGATGAGTGTCAGTGGTAGTAGGGAGAAGGAATGCTGGCAAACAGAAATGCATTATGATACTCAGAAAAGGACAGTAGCAAAAGCCAGTTACATGTACAAAAGAGAGAGACAGGTCTCAAAGATAAAAGTTTTATGATGTGAGAAGTTAGAGATTAATGTGTTAGTTATCTGCTTGAGATACAGAGTCACAGAGCTTGTCAAAGAATGTAGCTTGCAACACTCCCTTTCCCTTTACAGTAATTAAAAAGTTGGGGTTTCCTAAGACAAAGTTTAAAAAAAATTGGTAAGACAACGTCTCATTTCTTATAAGATCTCTGAGCAACTAAAAAAAAAATCACTTTTGTCTACTAAATATTGCTTTAAGTAAGCCAAGACATTAGAAATTTGAGGTGAGAATTATTTAGAAAATTAATTTTATCTGTATTTTTTATTTAAGTGAGTGTTCGTACCTTAGTTTTTAAAACTAAACATGCATCCCCTATCCAGGAATTACTTGGATTTTGACTCTTAGAATGAAAACTCATTTTAAAGACTATTGCTCAGCTCATAGACATCCTGCTTCCAGAAATGGGTGATGTCTGAGAGAGTAGGAGTCCTGGAGTTCCACGTCCTGAGTGTTCCATGTCCAGTATGTTGACCTTCTACTCCACCATCAGAAAATGGACTCAAGGAGGAGCTGCTTGGCATCCCACTGGGCCAGGGTGTCCTTACTCCTTAGCTCTCCTATTTATTTGTATCTACCATGTAAGATCGTGGCCTGGAGAGAACTTACCCTGTGACAGGTGTCACAGGGATCTGGATCCCAAGGTTTCCCCCTCAGGAGGCCTTGATCTTGGTTTCTTCATCCCCTGTAGCTAGAGCCAGGCGTTGAGGAAAACAGAGCATTCTTTCATTGTCTAGGACAGATGGTCTGCCTTCCACTAAATAGCAAACTTTTAACATTCGAAGCTTGTCTGTTTTCCAAGAAATTTGTTAATGGAAGTAATGGAAGTATCATAGTACTTTGGATTTACATGTGACATTATGGATTTTTGATCTCTGATAAAGAGACTCATTAGGTATTCCCGCCCCCTGCCCCCCATCACCAGGATAACACAAGTTGTTTTTTTTAAAAAAGCACCGACACAAAAGAGTTAACCTCTAAGAGCCCTTGATAAAGTATTTGACTAATATTAATAATATTAGTAAGCAAAACAGAAAAACTGGAGGACAATAGAAAACAAAGGGACTAATTTGCTAATTAGCAGATATAATGCAAAGAACAGAATGACAGAATATAAAAGCTAAGCACAAGAAGCCATGTGTTGTTAAAAGCAAATAGGAAATAAGCAGGGTGACAGTATACAGCCTTGACGTACTCCTTTTCCTATTTGGAACCAGTCTGTTGTTCCATGTCCATTTGTATTAAATATAAAACTATGGCAGAGTGACAGAACTACAAGCCTCAAACATTTGAAGATAGCTTATAAGAAAAGGTTGAAGGTGGAGGACCCTCTGTGCTCCTTAAAGTCATTCAAAGGGTGAATTGCCAGAGGAGGGAACTATGGCGGAGGTACTCTTCTAAAGAGGACCCCCCCACCCACACACATGCCCAGTTTGCAGAAGTCATTCTCACCTTAGGTTGTGGTGAAGAAGCATGCAGCGTTTACTGTGAGGCGCCTCACAAATAGTCCAGGAGTGCTTATGATAGCCTGAGGTCCCCCATGGGTTTCAGGGAGGCATTTTTAAAGGCCAGGTGGTGAGATCCCTGACTGTCCAGCAATGTGATCTCACTGCTGTAGGCCTGAGTTTGATCCCTTGTTGGGGACTAAGATCCCGTAAAGGATGCGGCCAACAAAGAAGACCAGGTGAGGGATGGAGGAATCACAGAGTATGTGATCAGCTCATACACAGTTCTCTGGTTGGTTGATGGGGAGGTAACAGGGTGGTGAGGGGTTGACATTATCAAGCCTTAGGCTGGGGCCTATGTGCTCATGGTCATCAAGTAACTTAACATCTTTCATTTGGTGGGGGTTTTAGCAGCTGTAAAAACAACTCAGGAAATGTGCCTCGTCTGCTGTTATCTAGGTACTTCACAGAGGAGCAAAAGCAGATGAGGTGGTTGAGGGGTCTGTCCTGGGAAGGTCCCATAGGCGGCTTCTCATTTAAAGTAAGTATAATGAGAATGGTTGCTGGTACAGCTTTAGATTATTGGTAGGAAATAAAGGAGTGTTTGGAAAGTTTTTTGGTAGACAAAGTAGTTTTGATAGAGTAATGACTCCAGTGAGTTAAAGATCATGTGGTGTGAAAGGACAGCCAGTGTTATGGAATTTGCTAGTACGTAGGATCATTGTCACTTCTCAAAAGATTTTAGGCAAGTTGAAATCAGGCAAAGATTTTCTGGAGAAGATCTGTTTTAATTCAGGACACATTTGATTGTGTACAAGACTGCAAAGAAGTGGGTTTCTAAAGATTAAAAGGGACTGTCTCTACCATTGAGGAGCTTATGATCAGTTGGTTTGAACTGAACATACTTTAAGAAAATCAGATAGGGCTGATAGAAGCATCGAGCAGAGGTTGAGACCCCAGATTTGATAATTGTGTGAAAACAAGAATGAACCATGGAAAAGTTTTGGGCTTTTAGAGGCCTGGGGCTTCTCTGGTGGTTAAGAGTAGAAACCAGTAGCAATCGTATTGAAAAAGCTTTCAGAGCTACCAGATCACATCACAGCTTAATTTCAGATAGTCTCAGCTTTTGAAATCAGTTGTTTGGTAGGAATTTAGCACATGTCTTTCTGTGGAAGCTGTGTTGTAATGAGGGGTGATTAGGTCCTCAGTCCACAGGCCATTTAATGCATCATGCCTTTGAAGTATGTATTACACTCTTCGGTCAAAAAGCATCAGTTATTAGCAACTGAATATGATTCAGCCCAGTACATTTCATTCTCACCAGATATTTTGGATGTCTATAATTTATCTGACAAACATTGGTACTACACAGTTGACCTGATAGACATGTCTTAAAACATCTCTCTGGGACCATCCGTGCAGAGTTTCAGATCGAGATGCCCAAGATCAAAGATTCTTCATTCCCCAAGATGTTGCTCTTGCTCCTTCTCAGATTGGGAGAAGGGATCCTCCTTGGTCTTGAGGTTCTGATGGGTCTCCTCTCTAGTAGTCATCTTCTCTTTCCTTGTGTATAAAATAAGAGGAGAGAGTGAGAGGGGAAAAGGGGTAAGAAGGGAGTGTTTTAGGATGGTGGTCTTCAAACTGGATTTTTAAACAGTGTTTATCAAAATTGAAAGAGTAGAATAGAAAATATCAGAATACATTGCACTTTGTTATGGCAAGTATTGTTCCATGAAACTGTTTCAGTTCTCTTTGTATGTATGTACTACGTCACGGTATGTACCGTGTATTTATCACTGGCTTCAAAAATTTGATGCTGTTTGGGTAGATGAATTGCTATAGGTTGGGTTTCAGGTATACTGTTGTAGGGTCCTGGGACTTTGTTAACTTTTGTTTCTACTGTGGGCCAAGTGATAGGCCTTCTTCCCTTTCACTGGGTTATCTTTACCTGCTATATAATGAACTATAGTTTTATAGAGGGTGGACTCCTTTGGGAGTCTTTTTTTTTTTTTAAGGGGCTTCCTAGTAGTTGCTGATCTAAAGGCAGTTAAAAACAAAAAACCTAAGACACAGAGGTCGATGCCTTTCTCCTTTCTTCATTTCAGTGTTGTAAGTAGAATGTAAAACTTCCTGGTCAAGGGACTTTGCTGGTGGTCCAGTGGTGAAGACCCAGTGCTCTCACTGCAGAGGCTGCGGGTTAGATCCCTGGTCAGGGAACTAAGATCCCCTGTGGCGTGGCCAAAAACCAAGAAAAACTTCTTAGTTGAGTTTTGTCCAGAAGTCACCAAGGATTCATCTGTGATTCAGAAGAAAACAAGATAAAATAGTGACATTTAGCAGGCACTCAGTAAGTCTTTGTGGACTGGCTAAGTGAATGGAGAGAGTCTGAACATTTGTCTAGGATCATTGAACTACTTATTAGTGAATATGAAGCACAGGTGGACAGGGGTGATTATCTTTCCCTTATTTTAATACTGTGCTCTTGGAAGGGAGAGATAAGAGGAAAGGAATCCCAAATTGGCAACTGGTTGATTAAAACAGTCCCTGTGGCCAGTTTTGTATCTGGATGGCCTTTCTGTTTGAAAAGAAATGGATAAACCATCCATGCAGAGAGCTACTGGGTGGTGGTTTTAGTTTTGAGGGATATTGGCCCATGGTTCACTTTTTCTTTCTCCCCAGTTATTGGAAAAGTTGATTGTGAGGAAGGCTGATTGCTTTCAGGGAGTTGTCATTTTCCTCCTGGGAGATGTTTGGATGAGAATGGAGGGACTGCTTTGGCAAGGGCAACAGCTGCTAAACAGTCTGTTTGGGGATTAGGTACAAGTTGGTATGTAGTTGAAATCTGCCTCCTGGTTCCTGAAATTATGTTTCTTTGCCTCAAGGGTAAATGTTTTTCTGCTTATTCCGGTTACATTCATTTAGTTCTGGGTGGTAATTTTTCTAACTGATAACCTTCCTCTTTAGTGAGGTGAAAGTTGCTCAGTCGTGTCCGACTCTTTGCAACCCCATGGACTATACAGTCCATGAAATTCTCTAGGCTAGAATACTGGAGTGGGTAGCCTTTCCCTTCTTCAGGGAATCGTCCCAACCCAGGGATTGAACCCAGGTCTCCTGCATTGCAGGCACATTTCATTACCAGCTGAGCCACACGGGAAGCACTCTTCAAGGGCGCTTCTTTGATAGTTTTTGACAGCTACTTACTATGAAGCAATTAAAAATGTTGCTTCTGTCTTCCCTTAGTTTTTGCTCAAAATTTAATCACAAGTTGGTCGTAGCAGGATGTTTGAATTAAAAAATTTGCTATTTATTACTTAACCATTTTGGTAATGGTAGAGATGGAAGATGCCTTTTGATCCTTTAGATGTCAGTATCAAGCAAGATTTACCCATAGTTTGGGTTGGAATTTAAGTTCTAATAACCTTTAGAAGCACTGTGTGTATGATCAATTGCTCAGTTGTGTCCAACTGTTTATGACCCTATGGACTGACTGTAGCTCGCCAATCTCCTCTGTCCATGGAATTTTCCAGGCAAGAATACTGGAGTGGGTTGCTATTTCCTACTCCAGGGGATCTTCCCGACCCAGGGATCAAACCCAGTCTCTTGTGTCTCCTGCGTTGGCAGGCAGATTCTTTACCATTGTGCCACCTGGGAAGCCCCTTAGAAGCATTTGTAATAGAATTTACTTAGCTGGTTGAATCCTAAGCTTGATAGTGGGTTGGAGTTGTATACATGTGTCATATTTCTGACCAATCATGGTACTAATTTTGTCAAATGTTTACAGAAGAGACTACATTATTGCCAGCCTATTGCCCATTGCCCGTTTAGCACTGTTCTGTTAAGTTCTTTTTGATTATCTGAGTAAATACTTTTTTAAATACTGTGGAGATAAGAACCTGCTGCTGTAGGTGCTTTTGGGGCTTCATTTGCGGTGTGTGCTGACTTCTGTATATCAGATAATAATCTGATATCTAAATATCCTGAGCCAGGGTCTTAATGCCCCAGTATTTATTTAGTTGGTAAAGAATCTGCCTGCAATGCAGGAGACCCTGGTTCGATTCCTGGGTTGGGAAGATCCCCTGGAGAAGGGCTAGGTTACCCACTCCAGTATTCTGGCCTGGAGAGTTCCATGGACTTTTTAGTCCATGGTGTCACAAAGAGTTGGGCAAGACTGAACGACTTTCACTTTCACTTACAAGTTGTTGGTAAGCTGGAAAGTCTTTTGTGCTATCTGGGATCCTGGAATGGTAAGGCACAAGGATTTCGAGGTGTATTTGCATATTTGCATATTCAGTTTGTTGTATCTTTGTGAATAGAAGTTTCTACTTGTGACTAGAAACTTAATGACAGTAAATTTTGAATGCTTACATTTTATCAGAGTCTGGAATTATTCCCTGTGAACGGTAGTTTCACTTTAGATTCTTCAACATCTCAACTAGCTCTTTTCAAAACAAGGATATTTTTCTCTTCAATTTTTATATATGGATACAATATAAATATAGTTGCAAATACTATATATAGTTAAGTTCTTGTGGAACTGCATTTTAATTACAGACCAACAGAAGAGTAAATGTAATTAGGACACCAGTATATTTTAATATGAAATTCACTCACATGAGTAAAATTAAATTTATTTATTCTTTTTCAACATTGTTTAATATTAGCATATTGATTCCAGTGAATTCTGAAATAATTCTCATGTGTTAGATGTGAATCTATTAAAATACTACTCAATGGGTTTGTATGTGTATGGGGGAGGGCATTGGGATGGTAGGTGTAGAATTGGGGTTGGGAGAAGGGTTATTATAAGTACCTTCTGGAATCAGAAATTTGAGAAAGGTCTCTAAATTTCTGAAAGTTGATAAGATGTACAATAAAATGTACTAGAACTTTACCCTTTGTTAGGAAGAGTATATAATTAGTGATTTTGTTGTTATGACTGAAAACGACCCTTGCCTTGTCCTTAGGGAATATTACCAAAGTTATATGTTTTCGTTGACTTGATAAGTGATATTTGCCCACCAAAGTATTTTATATTTAAAAATAAGATTAGAAGGAATTCCCTGGTGGTCCAGTGGTGAGAACTCTGTGCTTTCACTGTGGAGGGCCTGGGTTCAGTCCCTGGTTGGGGAAATGAAATCCTGTAAGCTGTGCTCCGTGGCCACAAGAAAATTAAAAAAAAAAAAAAAAAACACAAAAAACCCAAATTTAAAACATATAAAAATAGTGTGTGCTATTATAGAAAATTGATGAAGTATGGAAAGAACAGGTTAAAGTCAACCAGTATTACTGATTAGCTTCACAAGTATTCATTAATACTGCCAGGTACTGCTCTCTGGGCCTGAAGATGTGTAGATAAATAAGGTAAGAGTCTTGAGGAGTCTTTCACCAAAATCACAACTAACTGATGAAGAACCAATGATTGAAAAAAAGTCTGGAACCTACAGAAAAAGATCTTCTGTATCTAAAGGCATAAAGAAGAAACCACAGCAAGATGGTAGGAGGTGTGTACTTGTAACATGATCAAGTTCCCAGCCCCACCCTGTGGGTTACCTTGCAGAGGCTGTCCCACAGAGTCAGTTCTGAGGCCTGCATCTGGCTTCTTAGTTGAGGGGACTAGCATTGGAAAGAAGACCACCCCATCCCCCACCTCCCCAGAGCACTTGGATTTGAAGGCCAGCAGGGCTTATTGCAAGAACTCCATAGAACTGAGGGAAACAAAGACTTAACTCTTAAAGGGATTGCACAAAATCTCATGTGCACCGGGACCAAGGGCAAAAGCAGTAACTTCATAGGAGTCTGGGCCAGACCTACCTGCTGGTGTTGGAGAGGGTCTCCTGC
Source organism: Oryx dammah (assembly GCF_014754425.2). Classification (NCBI taxonomy): domain Eukaryota; kingdom Metazoa; phylum Chordata; class Mammalia; order Artiodactyla; family Bovidae; genus Oryx; species Oryx dammah. The sequence continues at coordinate 51,810,069 of NW_024070205.1, forward strand.
AGAGGCAGGGGGCAGCTGTGCATCATGTGGTCATGAAAGCTGGTGGCAGATTTATTGGGGATTATTTATCTGCGTGAACTCTCCTCAAGGCAGACATCTTGCTTGCACCATTAGCACCAAGACTTGACTGTCCCTTTGAGAGCCTGTAGGCTTCTAGGCCAGATGCCTCAGGGCACACATCTAACTGGGTGGGGAACCCAGCCCCATCCATTAGCGGACAGGTTTCCTAAAGACTTCCTAATCCCACAGCCACCTCTAGACACAGGCCCTTAGGCATGGTCCTGCCCACCAGAGGGCCAGGACCAAGCGCCACCCACCAGTGGGCAGGCATCAGCCTTTTCTGCCAGAAAGCCTACACAAGCTTCTAGAGTAGCCTCACCCATCTAGGGCAGAACCCAGAAGGAAGAAAACTATGATCCAGCAGCCGGTGGTCTGCAAACACAGGCCAGACACTGCCCTGGCACTACTGGTCCCTGGCTCTTGGGTGACAAGAGAGGAGCACACTCTTGGGACCCATAGGAGGTCTCCTAAGAAGGCTCCTTCTCCAAATTTGAGACAAGTAATTAATGAGGTGGCAGAGGAATGTGTTTCAGATGAAGGAGCAAGATAAAACCCCAGAAGAACTAAGTGATGTGGAGATAGGCAATCCATCTGAGAAAGAGTTCAGAGTAATGATTGTAAAGATGATCCAAAAACTTGGGAGAAAAATGGATGCACAGATTGATAAGTTAGGGGGTTTTAACAGAGAAAATATAAAGAACAACGAAACAGAGTTGAACAATAAAATAACTGAAGTGAAAAACACACTGGACGGAATCTAGTAGAGGAGATGCGGGAGAACAGATCAGTGAGCTGGAAGACAGAGTAGAGGACATCACTAATGTGGAGCAGAAGAAAAAAGGCTGCTACGAAATGAGGACAGTGTAAGAGGCCTTTGGAACAGCATTAAGCGCACTAACGTTCGCATGATAGGGGCCCCAGAAGAAGGGAGGGAGGGAGAGGGCCTGAGAAAATATTAGAAGAGACAATAGCTGAAAAATTCCCTAACCTGTGAGAGGAAACAGTCAACCAAGTCCAGGAATCGTGGAGTTCCATACAGGATGAACGCACCGAGGAATATTCCATGATATGTTGTAATCAGAATGACAGAGAAAATATTGGAAAGATACAGGGGAATGCCTATAAGGTTATCAGCTGATTTTTCCCACAGAACGTCTGCTGACCAGACTGGGGTGGCATGATACATTTAAAATAATAAGGTAAGAGTCCTTGTATTCAGGGGGCCTACATTCTAGTAGGGGATGGAGAAGAAAGATGGATGTATGTGAGTCAGAAGTTCAGTTATTCTCATGTTGTGGTAAGTACAAAGAGAAAGATAAGACGAGTGGTGGGGGGAGGGGTACACCAAGGCTTGACTTGATTGGAATGGTTAGAGAAGGCCTTTCTTGGAGAGTGGCGTCTTGAGCTGACTTGAAAGATGAGGGAAGCAGGCCTGTGGAGATCAGCAGGAAGAGCATTCTAACAGAAGATACCATAGGTCTGAAGGCCTTGAGAGAGAAGGAGCTTGCTCCGCTCCCAGGGGCAGAAAGCAGAAACGGTGGCCATAGCAAGCCCACAGTAAACATCCTTTTGAGTCTGTTTTTTTTTTTTTTGATGTATAGTTCGGCTTGTGTTTATAGAATTGGTATTCTGCTTTTATCACATTTGCTTCATAATATAAACATTCCCCCATTTCACAATGAATGCTTTTAGTAAACATTTTTAGTTCTGGCATAATTAATTTTGTAAGTGCTTCATGATTTTCTTACCCGTTCCCTGATAATTTGACATTTAGATTTCTTTTCTTCCTCCCTCTCATTCCTTCCTTCCCCTTCCTCCTCCTCTTCTTTCTTTCTGTCTTTCACTATTATAAATATTACATGAGTGCTTTTTTGTTGGTTAGGACTGTTCTCAGAAGGAGAAATGTGAATTCAAAGAAATGAATTACTTACTGCAAAATACTTTGCAGTAACCAATGTATGGAGAGTTCTTACTGTATCCTTGCCTATATTATTATCTTTAAAAAAAATTTTTTTTTAAATTGTGGTTAACTATATATGATGTAAAATTACCATGGTAACCATTTAAAAGTTGCAGTTCATTGGCATTAAGTGCTTTCATCATGTTGTACAACTGTACCCACCGTTTCAGAACTTTTTCATCACCTTAAATGGCGGCCCGGTACCCACTGAGACTGAACAGTCACTTTCCACACCCTCCCAACCCCCCGTACCCAGTTTCTGGCAGCCACTAATAGGCTTTCTGTTTCTATGGATTTCCTTATTCTGGTCGTTTCATGTAAAAGAAGTTACAGAATATGTGGCCTTTTGTGTCTGGCTTCTTTATTCAGCTGCGGATTTTGAGGCTCGTTAAGCCACAGCAAGTGTAAGGTGCCATGTTCCTTTTTATTCCATTGTTTGGTATGTGTTTGGTTATATCACATTTTGGCTCTCCATTCATCTGCTAATAGACATTTGGGTTATTTCTCCCTTGAAGTTATTGTGAGTATGTAGAGTTGTTATGTACATTTACGTACAGATATTTGAGTACCCATTTTCAGTTTGTTTGAGCATTTACCTAGGAGTGAAATTACTGGGTCAAAAGGTAATTCTGTTTTTAATCTAATGACCAGTTAAACTGGTTTCCACAGCTGTGCCATTTTACATTCCCACTAGCAGTGTATGAAGGTTCATCTTTCTCTACGTTGTCTTCCAACACTTGATATTTTTGCTTTTTATTATAGCCATCCTAGTCTACTGAGTGTGAGTGAAGAGATAATCTCATTGTGATTTTTTATTTGTTTCATTTATGGCTAATGATGTTGTATAATCTTTTTATGTGTTTGTTGGCCTTTGAAAATTTTCAGTTTTCAGTTTTAATCGATATACAACATGTATAACATGTACAGAAGTATACCTGTTCTAAGTGTTAACTCAGTTTTCACTAATTCAATGGACCCGTGTGACCAGCACCCAGATCAAGAAACAGAAGCCAGCTCCCCTCATGCCCTCCTACAGTTAAAACGTCTTCCCAAAGGGTAACCACTCTTGTAACATGTTTTGCCTGTTTTAGTTCTTCTGCAAATAGAATTATCCAGTATGTATTCTGTGTCTGGCTTCTTTGGCTTGACTTTCCGTTGGGCCCATTCATTCATCCGTATTGTTCGTTTTATTCCGTTGTGTGAAATGCTAGCTGTTTCTGCATCTGCATTTGTAGTCTCTCGTCTGGGGATATGACAGTATATTTGTTTTTGTTTTTTTCTTGAGCATGTGTGTGCTGCCCATATTCAGTCTCCAAGGTGGCTGTACTAGCTTTAGGTTTAGGAGTATTTTTGTAGTGTTGCTGTTGGTGTAAGTGTTTGCTTTGTTGTTTTTTTTGGTTTGCTGATTTGTTTAATTTTAGTTCTTTTTTGGACATGAGGAAGTTTTTAGTGGTTTCCTTCCTCCCCCTTTGGTTAATTGTAAGTTTAGAAAGTGACCACTCACTCCATCTGGAGCTTTTGATATGGAGAGTCAGCTCTCTGAGTCGGGTAGTCTTGGTGTGAAGTTGAAGAGTGATCAAATGTAAGCATACTTGAAAAAAAAAAGAGTATTTCTTGACCTGGGGATCTGGCATTGTTTTATTTGCTTATTAAATTTTAAGAGTGTTTGCCAGTGTTTTTACAGTAATTATAAAAAACACCCATTTATCTTTAACGCCCACACTAAGACCTTAAGTGACTTATTGAGGCAGGAATTAAAAATTACTGTAATTCTTTGATCTTTGAGTTCTATTAATGTTCTATTCCTTCTTGAAGTACTTTCTTTTAAAATTATGAAATAACATACATGTGGTATAGAAAATTTGAAGAATACCGGAAAATTTTCTTATAGTGAAAGTAATACCACTACCTCTAGAAAATAACCACTTTTGTGTGTGTACTTCCTGTATTTTTAATGCAATATTGGTTTTATGTTGAACATAATGTTCTTTAATGTGATTTCTCCCATAATAATGTACTATGAATATTTTGCTCTATATTATTCTGAAGCTTTTTTTTTTTAATGCATGATATAAAATCTAGTTTCTATAAAAGCAGCACATGAGTTTAGTTCTGGCAAGGCTTGGGATTGGGGGAGGGGGGTATAGATTTTTTTCCTCTCTACAGTCTGACTCTGTGGAGGGATGACTGCTGTCTTTTACTTGTTCTGCAGTTTTTTGGTATTTCCAGATAACACGCTTAAACCAACATTTCTTAACTTGTTCCAATTTTAGAATTTATTTCTTAACTTGCCACTGTGGAAGATATTTTAGTTTTTAAACATTGCATCCCTCCCCACAATATGTACTTTCTGGATTCTAGGTGTGGCTGTATGACAGATTTTGGTTAACCAAGTTTGCATTGTTATGATTACATAATATTTACATCTGTGCCATGTTGCGTGTGCTGTGATTACATTTTCTTCTGAAACAGCATTTTGTTTTATCCAGACTTAATGAATCTTTGTGTTCATTTACTTAATAGTTTTCCATACACTCATCATTTTTTCAGCTCCAAACTCTCCTTCTGATGTTTAACTCTCCTTTCAATATAGTCAGACACATCAAGTAATCTTTCAGTGTTTTTCAGTTTTTTTCTTGGATACCTTTGACCTTCTATTCCATTTTGGACCGGCTTCTTGTAGTGAAGCTTTTTTTCCCCATCATCATGGGAATTCTCTTTGGCTTTTTTTGTGTGCTTATTACCACTTGTAGCTGCCTCATTATTGACGCATGAGAAGCGAATAGCTTTAGACCTAGACTACAGGGGCTCTTTATTAGAGCCTGTGACCAACAATATGGCTGTTAGTTTAGAAGTCAAGGTTGGAAATTATTTTTCCTCGGAATTTTGAAGACATTGCTCTTAAGTGTCTTCTAGTTTCCGGTGCTGTGGAAAATTGGTGGTCATGCTGATTCCTGGTCCTTTGTAAGAAACCTGTTTCTTCCCGGGAGCTTTTAAAAGAATCCATCTGCCAGTGCAAGAGATGCAGGATATGTGGGTTCCATCCCTGAGTTGGGGGGACCCCCTGGAGGAGGAAATGGCAGCCCACTCCAGTCTTCTTGGCTGGAGAATCCCACGGGCAGAGGCGCCTGGCGGGCTGTAGCCCATGGGGTTGCAAAGAGCCAGACACGACTGAGTACGCACACAGCACAACTTTATTCCTAATGCTGTGAGACTTTTTAGTGATGAGTCTTAGTGCTGTGAAACTATTTAGTGATAAGTCTTAATGTTACTCTGTGGGGGGGCGGGAAAACCCCCAAAACTTATTATACTAGACCCTTTTAATCTAGAAATATGTGTTCTTCAATGCTAGGAAATTTATTATTTCTTTGATAATGGACTCTGAAAAGGAAGAATGCCTGTTAATGGTTTTTTTTTTGACTTCTGAACCAGTTGTCTTTTTTTTTAACTTTCTCTTTTTTTTCTTCCTGTTTCCTGTCTTGGTTGTTGCTGTTCTTTGTGTTCTAATTCTTCTGCTGAATTTGAAATTTTTAGCATCTGTTTTAAATTTTGAATTTTTTTGACTTGTTTTATGAATGTCTCTTTTAATAATATTTTTATTTCACTAGTGAATATCTTTTTTCTGAGGATATTAATCTCACATAACTTGAAATTTTTCCTGTACCCTGCTTTATTGTATTTGTTTTTATATTAAAATTTATTTCCTCCTTCCCTCTGTTTCACTTCTTGGTTTTCAAATTAAAGTCTTAAATGTTCGATGATCTTTGGCTGTTCAGATTCATGTGTGAAGCTTTTTTTTTTTTTCCCTTTTAAACTGAACGGGAGGGTGTGTTTTCATGGAAAGCTTGTAGTATGATATTCCTCTTTGAAGGGTAACTAGTTGATCTGATTTTCTTTGAGAGACCTTCAGTTGGCAGTGTTGGTAGGTCTTTTTTCTTGTAAGCATTTGTTTTCCATAGATTTTCCTGCCTCCGGGGTAAGCTTTCCTGCCAAGATTTCTGTGCTGTGTTGGGAGAGAGGAGGATGGTAGGTGGTGGGTAGTTACCATTCAGTATTTACACTTGCACTTCATCCTCATTATACCTTCCCTCAGAATTGGCCTTTGCAGTCTCCCTAAGTGTAAATTTTCCAAAATGAAGGGCTGGATATCTGGTTTGGATTCCTGGGTTATGCGGTCTGGGAGTTGCTCAGTATATAGTGTTTTTAACCAGTTCCTTTTAGCCTACCCTGACTCCTGATTCCTGAACCTTTCTAGGCTTTTCTGGGCACTTACCCTCAACAGCCTCACTAGACAATGTCTGTTGTCTTCATCCATTTACTTTCTAGCTTCCAAAATTAGAGTTTGCTACAATTGTGTGTGTGTGTGCGTGTGTCTGTGCGCATGTATGTATATGTAAGTCTTATTTTTTTTTTATTTGTGTATGGTCTCTGCCTTAAAATAATTATTCTTTAATGTTGGACTTACAGGAAATGCCATTGCTCCATTCTGCTAAGGAGAGGATAGGTGTTCTGGTGAGGCCTCCTTTGGTCTTTGTCAGCTGCATTACTCAGGACCTTCATGTGTACTTATTTTATTGGATAAATGTCAGAAGTTTTGTGATTGGTTAAGGTTATTAAGTTTACTTATTTTGAATAGACTATCAGTGCTTTTCAACTTATTAAGATATAGTAATTCTAGTAAGTTAAATTTCAGTCAAATGTATTTTTTAAATGATTAACATTGCATTAAAACTGTTTGTTAAAAGATCTCTCTTGGTGCTTTATGGATAATCTTTCTAAAAGGAGTATATTCTTTAATACAAGGGGGACGTGGGGTTTAGGTTTTTAAGATGTTCAGTATTTTTAGATTAAGAGTATTAGTTCGGTAGGGCTGCCATGACAACATGCCACTGACTGGGTGGCTTAAGCAACAGAAATTAATTTTCTCTCAATTCTGGAGGCTGGATTGGAGACCGAGGTGTTGGCAGGTTTGGTTTCTTCTTTGGGCCCCTCCTTGGCCTGTAGGGGGCACCTCGCACGGGCCGCACATAGCCCTCCCTTAGTCTGTGTCCCATTCTCTAACACGGATACCGGTCGTGTTGATTAGGGCCCCTGTATATGACCTAATTTTACCTTAATTGTCTCTTTAAAGATCCTGACTCCACATGCAGTCACATTCTGAAGTGCTTGGTGTTAGGACTTCAACATATGAATTTGGGTGAGTGGGGGTAATAAAATTGAGCCATTAAAAAATATTTTTATTATCTCTTACGCTTTGAAAGCAGTATTGTTTCAAATACACTTGAGAAAGGAATGTACTTGTGTAGCCCAGTAGAAATATTACTAGTATGGTCTTCGTGGAGCTTCTCTTGTGGCTCAGACGGTAAAGAATCTGCTTGCAACGCAAGAGACCCAGGTTCAGTCTCTGGGTCGGGAAGATCCTCCAGAGAAGGGAATGGCTACCCACTCCAGTATTGCTGCCTGGAGAACTCCATGGACAGAGGACCCTGGTGGGCAATGGTTTGGGGTCGCAAAGAGTTGGACATGACTTGGTGACTAACACATGGTCTTTGTAGGCAGATATATAGGCCTGGCTTGAATCTTAGCCTTGCCTCTTTATAGTTCCCTAATTAAACTCTTTGAGACTTGCTCCCAAATCTGTGATCTGGAAGTAACAGTATATCACAGGGTAGTTGTATGAAATTAAAGACTGTGTTAAAGTGCCTGGACATAGAGTTGCCTCTCAAATATTCATTTATTGGATTTTTCTCCCCCTAAAATACTGTATTTTGTCTATTCCCCCCCTTATTTAATATCAAAAAAATGTCAGTTTCAAATATAGATATATTATTTTAAAAATTACCATATTCTTTTGTATTCACAAGTGATTTTGAATATTGGCAATTTCATAAGGTTCAACTGAAAAATGTATTTAAGTCAGTCCCTCAGTGAAATTTCCTGTCAGCAGTTGTTGGTTTAACATTTTTAAACATACATAATATACTTACTTGGGGTTTCTTGGGTGACTAGTGGTAAAGAATCTCCCTGCCAATGCAGGAGACGTGGGTTTTATCCCTGGGTCAGGAAGATCCTTTGGAGAGGAGGTAATGGCAACCTGCTCTAGTATGCTTGCCTGGGAAATCCCATGGACCGCAGCCTGCCAGAGAGCCTGGCTGCAGTCCATGGGATCACAAAAGAGTTGGACAGGACTGAGCCATGCAGATGCTTAAGTGAAACCTACAGAAATGTAATCTGCTTGATCAGTGCACATTTCAAAGACTTTTGATGTTTAAGGACAATCAGCTTTTCAAATGCTTATTTCACCTTTATCAATGAGATAAGATAGTGCCCTGTTCCCATTCTGACATTATCAAAGTTAGAAAAGGTATCTTGTTTTAACTTTCATTTCTTTGTCTAGTGAGCCTCAGTATTTTCCATATCTTTATAAGGTTTCTCTAAATGTTTTGTGAATTGTCCATTTTTATATTGCGGTATTTGTGTTGTTTTTTTTTTTAAGTATCTTTTCCATTGCTTCTAGATATACTTGTGTAAAAGTTGAAAATTCTGTTTTCTTGTTAATTAAACTAAAGAGAATAGAACCTTTCATTTCCTGGTTGAAGAAGCTGAAACTAAAAAGACCAAAATGCATACAAACTTGGTAGTTAAAGGAAGGATTCTAGGTTCAGATAGCTCAAGTTTGAATCCTGATTTTATGCTTTAGTACCTTAATAATCTTAGGCAAGCTCTTTAACTTCCAAACCTCAATTTCTTCACCTGAAAAATGGGAATAACAACAGATGGTACCTATTTCATATTATTGATGCAAGAATTGGAGAAGGCAATGGCACCCCACTCCAGTACTCTTGCCTGGAAAATCCCATGGACGGAGGAGCCTGGTGGGCTACAGTCCATGGGGTCGATAAGAGTCGGACACGACTGAGCGACCTCACTTTCATTTTTCACCCTCATGCATTGGAGAAGGACATGGCAACCCACTCCAGTGTTCTTGCCTTGAGAATCCCAGGGACGAGGAGCCTGGTGGGCTGCCGTCTACGGGGTCGCAAGAGTCTGACATGACTGAACCGACTTAGCAGCAGCAGCAGCAATGCAATAATTAGCTGAGATAGTGGTTGAAAAGCTCTTATCCAGTGCAGGTTGCATAGTAAGTACTGTGTGGAAGGTAAGCTATGAGTGATGAGATTAGTTAATGGTTGTGGGAGTAGAATCCTTGATTCCAGTGCCCTTTTGGCATTCCTCGTCTTTTCACTAGAAACCTCATCTGCGTTAAATAGAGAGTAGTACTTATTTTAAATAGTATTTATAATTTTTTAATTCAAGACAGTATGTGTTTCCAGCTAACTGTAATTAGCCTTAAAACAATCTCGAGATTTCTTGAATACGTCTGTTTAGTTGCTTTTTCTAATTTTGTGATAATAGTTTAGAATAAAACTTAACAGCATTGCAACTCTGCTCTAGTTCAATAAAAATAAAAACAATAAAATATAGTACACCATATTTAGGAGGGATTCCTGTTGTAACTTGCTGTTGGTTTTCAGTAGCAGTCTTAACTGACCCATGATTATGACAGTGCTGGTTTTGCTTTGAACCTGGTTTTGTTACAACACAAAGCACAGGGTGCATAGATGCACACCCTGGATGTATCTTGATTATTGGGAATGGTAAGGCTTGCACATTAGAAGAACTCTTTTGACCAAAAGGCTAGTAGATCTTGCTTGGTTAAATACTAAGATAAAATGGTGACTCCCCCTTCACCCCTCTCGCCACCCCAGTAGAGTTTAAAAGCTAGATCTTTGTGTCCAGTCTTTTGAAATTAGATTATAATATAGTCATTGTTTTGCCATCATTAGTAGTATTTTATCTGTAGCAGGACTATTTAAAGGTTAGATGTCATTCTTTGTTTTGCATTTCAGTCTTTATTTTGTAACGTTCTTACTGTCTTTTCAAAGTAATGTTACGCTGTTTACAAGCTGAGTGTGTTTTAGATTTTTAATTTAGTATTTATTTCCTGCTTGCATTTCAGAGATTAACAAGCAACTTGATTGCTCCAGGTTCATGTTTTTGGAATTGTTCTTCTGTTGTACAGATTTTCTTTCTTACACGCTGTGCGCAATCAATACGATATACTGACATACATACATCCTTACTGTGTATAAACTGTTTAACCCTTCATAATCCCTACTGTAATATCTAGTTAAATGTTGATTGAAGTATTCTTGCAGTGGCTTGTAATCTTTTCTCTTAGGGTTTATCTGAATAATGTGAATTATATTTATTTTCAGATCTTGTTTTGTTTTTCCAAGTACTTGTTGCTTTTTTTGTGCTGTTTAGCAGAATAAAACAGGGTTTACGGTGTTTGGTATTTTATATTCTGTTTTTACTATATTCCAATGTTTTAGGTTTTGGATGGTGGTTGTCTGTTTTTCTTTTTTATTGAAGTTTAGTTGATTTACAGAGTTGTGATAGTTTCAAGTGTACAGCAGTGTGATTCAGTTTTACACACATATATATCTGTATCTATTCTTTGCCATTATAGGTTAGGTTATTACAAGATACTGACTATAGTTCCCTGAATATAGTTTACTGTGCACAGTAAATCTTGTTACTTATCTAGTTTATATATAGTAATGTGTATCTATTAATCCCAAACTCCTAATTTATTCCTTCACTTCCACCTTTGGTATCCATGTTTGTTTTCTAATACCTGCAGTTTTTAAATGTTGGTGTTTATTGCTTGTGGACAAATCATTTGGTGAGCCATCTTCCTCTGTAACAGCCACTCAGTCCATATTTTCCCACCTACTTATTTACCCACTCTTGTGTAGTAAGCCTCATTTCCGTATTCTCTTAGTTGCCCATCCTCTCATAAGTCATTGGCATTATCCAAAGAAAAACAAAGCAGTAGTAATTTCACTGGCCAAAAATGGTGAAAGAGCGTGGACTTTAATTATGCCTGGATTACCCCCTAAGAGTTGGGTGTTTTCAAAATGGACCAAGACAAGGAATTCCAGTTTTTATGTCTACCACTGAAAGTAGCTTGAGTTTCTATGTTTATTTTGTGGAATGATAGTGTTATTATTTTTACTTATAATGTGTACTGTTACTGAAGATTTTTTGACCTATAGACAAGTTTTGTTTATTAGAATTTTCTAGCAGAGATTAACCATACCCACAAAAAGTTTTACAATGTAATTGAATAAATAAGATTTAGAATAAGATTGACACCTTAAAATCTGATCTTTTAAAGGCTATTGGGTAGTACTTCCATGTTTTTTATAATACATTTCTGATTTTACAGTCTTTTCTTTACAATCCTAACTAATGAGCATTTTAAATTTAAACCCATAGGCATATGCTACTTAAATTTGCAAAATTTTATATTAAATGGTTTGTTTTACCAATTTGTATGTCAGCTGATAATCTAAATTTTAAAACTTTACGTTTGGTTAATTGGCTCAGATGGTAAAGCATCTGCCTACAATGCGGGAGACCTGGGTTCAGTCCCTGGGTCAGGAAGATCTCCCGGAGAAGGAAATGGCAACCCACTCCAGTATTCTTGCCTGGAAAATCCCATGGACAGTGGAACCTGGTAGGCTACAGTCCATGGAGTCACAAAGATATGGACACGACTGAGCAACTTTACTTTCACTTTCAATGTTTTTCTTAATATGCTTTTTCACAGTTTTTTTGATTGACATTCCCTTCATGTTGTCTTTGAAAATAAGCATGACTCATAGCACTTAGGTAGCCAGGCATGCCTGTAATGAATGCCTCTATGTACATTTTGAGGCTGTGGAGGCAATTGCTTCTTTTTTGGAACTGAACTTGTTACTAGGGTTAAATTTAAAGATGAATAGAATTGCAGTTTTGGAGAAAGAAAGCAAAGGTGTATATTTGAAGGCATGCTTTTTTTCTTAATTTAATTTAGAATCAGTTCAGTTCAGTCACTCAGTTGTGTCCTACTCTTTGTGACCCCATGAACTGCAGCATGCCAGGCCTCCCTGTCCATCACCAACTCCCAGAGTCTACCCAAACCCATGTCCATTGAGTTGGTGATGCCATCCAACCATCTCATCCTCTGTCGTCCCCTTCTTCTCCCACCCTCAATCTTTGCCGGCATCAGAGTCTTTTCAAATAAGCCAGCTCTTCACATCAGGTAGCCAAAGTATTGGAGTTTCAGCTTCAACATCAGTCCTTCCAATGACCACCCAGAACTGATCTCCTTTAGGGTGGACTGGTTGGATCTCCTTGCAGTCAAAGGGACTCTCAAGAGTCTTCTCCAACACCACAGTTCAAAAGCATCAATTCTTCGGCACTCAGCTTTCTTTATAGTCCAACTCTCACATTCATACATGACCACTGGAGAAACCATAGCCTTGACTAGATGGACCTTTGTTGACAAAGTAATGTCTCTGCTTTTTAAAATGCTTGCTGTCTAGGTTGGTCATAACTTTCCTTCCAAGGAGTGTCTTCTAATTTCATGGCTGCAGTCACCATCTGCAGTAATTTTGGAGCCCCCCAAGAATAAAGTCAGCTACTGTTTCAGCCGTTTCCCCATCTATTTGCCATGAAGTGATGGGACCGGATGCCATGATCTTAGTTTTCTGAATGTTGAGCTTTAAGCCAGCTTTTTCACTCTCCTCTTTCACCTTCATCAAGAGGCTCTTTAGTTCTTCACTTTCTGCCATAAGGGTGGTGTCATCTGCATATCTGAGGTTATTGATATTTCTCCTGGCAATCTTGATTCCAGCTTGTGCTTCTTCCAGCCCAGCATTTCTCATGATGTACTCTGCATATAAGTTAAATAAGCTGGTTGACAATATATAGCCTTGACGTACTCCTTTTCCTATTTGGAACCAGTCTGTTGTTCCATGTCCAGTTCTAACTGTTGCTTCCTGACCTGCATACATGTTTCTCAAGAGGCAGGTCAGGTGTTCTGGTATTCCCATCTCTTTCAGAATTTTCCACAGTTTATTGTGATCCACACAGTCAAAGGCTTTGGCATAGTCAATAACGCAGAAATAGATGTTTTTCTGGAACTCTCTTGCTTTTTCGATGGTCACTAATATATAATTAAAAATAATCTTGTAGGAGCTAAAGATTACCATATCATAAACAACTCATTTAAGCAATTATTCTTCACTAGCTTGTAAACATGTACTTTGAAATCTTAAGAAGGAGGTATATATGTAGTTAAAATTCTTTAGAAGTTTCATATCTAATTTTAAATGTTCATTTTGTCAAATTTTCTATTTGTAGAAATGACTCTCAAGGTCCTCATTTTGGATGGCCAAGAGCCATTGCCCTTTTACTCTTTATTAAATTATCATTTAAATTTTTTGCGTTGTGTAGTAATTTCTTATTTAGTTCTGTTTTGCCATTATTCTTGTGCACATACCTTCAGTTCAGTTCAGTTGAGTTGCTCAGTCGTGTCCGACTCTGCGACCCCATGGACTGCAGCACGCTACGCTTCCCTGTCCATCACCAACTCCTGGAGCTTGCTCATGTGAAATTTCTTTATTTTACTTGATATAGTATTCAGTATATGTAACCTTTTCTAGTTAAGGAAACTTCCTTCTATTCCTAGTTTGCTAAGATAAAAATTAATGAAGAAAAATTAAAAATAAATAAATAAATTAAAAAAAAATTAATGAAGAGATGCTGATTTCTTTCAGCTTTTCTGCTTCTGTTGAGATAATCATATAATGTGTATATTTTAGCCTTTAATATGTTCTTAATATGATCTTTTTTTTTTTAAGTACACTATTGGATTTGGTCAATCAATATTTTATTTAGGATTTTTTTACACCTACTTTTATAAGTGGTGGTGACGTTCAGTTGCTCAGTTGCATCTGACTCTTTGTGACCTTTTGGGCTGCGGCATACCAGGCTTCCTGTCCTTCACTCTCCTCTGGAGTTTGCTCAAACTCATGTCCATTGTGTCGATGATGCTATTCAACCATCTCATCCTCTCTTGCCCCCTTTTTCTGCCATCAGTTTTTCCCAGCATCAGGGTCTTTTCCAATGAGTCGGCTCTTTGCATCAGGTAGCCAAAGTATTGGAGCTTCAGTGTCAGCGTAAGTCCTTCCAATGAATATTCAGGACTAACTTCCTTTAAGATTTTCTAGTTTGATCTCCTTATTGTCCAAGGGACTCTCAAGAATCTTCTCAGAAGCACCACAGTTTGAAAGTATCAATTCTTTAGCTCTCAGCCTTCTTTATGGTCCAACTCTCACACCCACACATGACTACTGGAGAAGCCATAGCTTTGATCATATGGTCCTTTGTTGACATGGTGAAATCTCTGCTTTTTAATATACTGTCTAGGTTTGTCATAGCTTTTCTTCTAAGGAGCAAGCATCTTGTCTACAGTGATTTTGGAGCCCAAGAAAATAAAATCTACCACTGTTTCCAACTAATAAGTTAATAATTGTAAAAAATAAAACAGTAAGCAGAGGGAAACTCTTAAAGTGATTAAGAAGCGGAGACCTAAATAAAAAGTTAAACAGGTTGATTTCAGATTTGGATCTCATTAGAATGGAGAAGGAAATGGCAACCCACTCCAGTGTTCTTGCCTGGAGAATCCC
>NW_024070205.1:51824682-51906574 GCF_014754425.2 Oryx dammah
TCTTGCCTGGAGAATCCCAGGGATGGGGGAGCCTGGTGGGCTGCCATCTATGGGGTTGCACAGAGTCAGACACGACTGAAGCAACTTAGCAGCAGCAAGCAGAGGGAAACTGTTAAAGTGATTAAGAAGCAGAGACCTAAATAAAAAGTTAAACAGGTTGATTTCAGATTTGGATCTCATTAGAATGTGATATTAGTATATACCTGGTAGACATTATACTTTATTTTTTAATATTTTGTTCAGTTTTAGTATAACAAAAAAGAAAAATATATTTTTTCTGGTTCAGGGTTGAGTTCAGATGGCATGCTGGGTTTTGTTGTCATGTCTCACTGTGGAATGTTCTTCAGTCTTTCTTAACTGACCTTTTTGACGAGTTAAAGATTATTTATTTTGTATAATGTCTTCCACTTTTAGTAATTTTTTGTTTCAGTATCCACCTTGTTCCAAAGCACTACCATTACAAAACATGGAGTCTCTCTGGGTAGTGATTTAACATGGTCTTAATGTTTAAATTGTTATACTTCATCACTGGTAGAATATTGGTTTCTTGGCAGAACAGAAACATAACTGGTCACTTTGGGTATACGTCCCACATATAAGAATTGTGTCCACTGGTTGACTGGAGAACTTTTACTGTATTTTTCAAGAGAGTGTTAGAAGAGAGGGGTAGGGAGTTTAAGTCTTCTGACCTAGATTCTCATCGGAATGAGAGAAACACTGAAGCTTGCAGCTGTGGCTACTTGTTCAACTTGTGTACCATTTATGTTACTGGTGAAATGTTTTAATTTTTATTTGAATATCTTAGAGAAAAACTGAAGTCTTAAGGTAGCAGCTGTGAAGAATAGCCTAACCAATTGCAAGAGCAAAGTAAGTTTTAACTCTTTGCTGCCCAGTTTTCATCTGTATCACTTGATGATGATGTGATTTTATCACCTCATTTTATCATGTGTGATTTGTATCACCTGATTTTACTGACTTTTGAAATGGTTATCTGTACGATCAAGTTTTCAACCGTTTTCCCAGATTTCCTGGAAACTGTAAAAACTGAATTGGAATAATATACCTAAGCTAAATCAGTCCTTTTAGGCTTAATAATTGGGGAATAATTATAATCTTTTTTTTTTTTGGTTGTTGTATAAGTGCTATTTGATAAATAGTTAAACTTTTTGAAAAAGTCCTTTTTGAAGCCAGCCTTCCCCTCCACCCTAACCCAAGCTTTACCAAGGGTATATGTGGCCTTGTTAGTTTTGTAATATGGCTTGGGTAATTCCAGGGACCGTTTTACTTTACAAGTCAGGAGGATGAAAACTCCAAGAGAGCTGAACTCAACTGGAGTTCACAGACTCTGCTGATCAGGTCTCACGGCTGATTTGCAGAGGGATCAGTCAGGTGGGTTTGCCTGGCAGGGTTAGCCGAAGTAAAACGTAAGTCCCTATTGCAATTGTTGCTTAGGTGAGAAAAGCATCTGAAAATTGAGTTTTTCGATGAGGAGTACTTTGTGTTAGACAGAGCTGTATATCTCATTAGCAGTGGGACTTCTGGGAAAGCGTATTAAGAGATAGCATGAGCCTTTTGCAGCTAAGTGGCTTATGAGGTCAGTCAAGGAAAGACAAAATAAGCCAGCTTCAGAAAAGTCTTTTTCAATTAAAGTTGTGGGAGGCCATAGACCTATGTCAAGAGACTGAGGAAACTATAGATTTCTAAATTTTTAGCCAAAGAGAATATCCTCTTTAGTAGTACTTGAAGTATAGTTGCAGGCATTACATATCATGAGGGAAAGAAAGAGGACACTTCTAAAATTAAAATGTAGCCCATATACATTTTAAATTTTTGTGAATTGAATTACTCATCGTTTTGAATGTTCCCTTCTGCTAAATTACTCCTTTAACATGAATTGAGTTTGACTGTTTTGTTCAGTCATTCCTAAATGTTAGATGAAATTTATTTAATGTTTTGAATTGTATATTTTTAGATGTACTATAAAAATTACACAGCTGTTGCTTGGCTATGTATGTGAATTACTGTGAGAAATAGGATCATGGTTCAGGTCCTATGCCTGCTGATAGTCAGCTGCCACAAAAATAAAAGATGAAGCTAATACATGAGAATATGGGTATCAAATCATGCTTTTGAATGTTTTGAATAGTGCCTACCTTGTTTTAGGTACCCAGTAGTCCTGACAAGGAGCATTTCATGGTTGAGAGCCTGGCTTTAGGATTTCTATTGAAAAGCTGGGAATATTTCCCCTTCGTTTTGTTAAGAGTAAGTATGACCAACTAACTACTCATGTCAAGATATATTTAAGTCACCTTCAGTTTCAGATTTCATTTGATTAAAATTAATTGATCAGTAGAAATATTTAGTTTGAATCTTTCTGCCATGATTAATTTGATGGTTTTAAGATAGAATTACCGCCAAACTTCAATTAAATAGATCTGCCAGAGTAAGTGTTGTTTTTTATATGTCCATTTCCCCTCAGTTGTATTAGTTCTGTGTATTTATTTAGTACATAATTATATAAATGTACAGAATCTAGAAGGTTAGGTTCTAACTTTCACTGGCATGCTTTTAGCAAAGATGTCTATAAAGAGAAAATTTCCCATTGACTTCAAATACAAAATTGTATATTATTTCTGTGGGAGATGATTATTGCTAATTTAAAAACTAAGAAGATTAAAATAGTGATTGTCCATGTTTCACGCTGGGCATTGTGATCCGTTTGCTCACTTGACATTCAGCAAATACTTGAATACACTTCAGGTATTAACAGTGTAGAGGTGATGCTGTTCTCTGTACCAGGATGAGCACTGCCTAATGAATTGTTACACTACAGAAAGAATCACACTGTGATAGGAGTGCTCCTGGAGTTCTGCGGTGCCTGCAGGCCTCCTTGAGGGGTGGGTATGGGAAGGGGCCATTCCCAGAGTACTTGGATATGAACTGTGGGGTGCTGATTGAGCAGTCACAATTACAAGGTGATGAAGGCAAAGAAGGCTTTTGAACACTCAGGAGTAGCCTGATCAAAGGAATGGAGAAAAGAGAGACTGTTGCCCCAAGTGGAAAACAAAATCTAGTAGATGGTGATGACGTCATTTCACTGAAGCAGTTCCAGAAACAAACTGTTCACTGCTTGAAGATGTCCTCACTCATTGAAAAAATAAAAGATACTGCATGTGCTTATGACTTTCCACAGCTATTTAAGAAGAAATACCCTTGACTCTGAATCTAGCAACCTGAGAGTGAAGCAGTGTAGTTGGTTCCCAAGATAAATAATCTCTGCATTTCTAGCCTCCCCTCAACATTTATTGCATGCACACTCATTTCAGCTTCTTCTTATGGTAGACTGAAAAGAATTTTACAGCTGATACCACGTGAGAATAATTGGTATATTCTCAAGGCTTATTAGCTTGGCTACTTCTTCAGCAGATTCCAGCAGGCAGTCTTCATTGCACTCGGCTGTTGATTGTTACTAACTCCACTTTGTTGATATGATTAGAAAAGCACAGCATTAAGGCATTCTAGTCAAGCAACTTAAAAAAAAAATAAAAATAATAATTAGCATTACATCTTGTTTGAACATTTTGTAGAAGTACAGAACAAGAAATTCAAAATTTTCTTGAATGTCAAGCTGTTTATATTTGGCTGAAGATGGGTGATAAAAGTGGGGCTGCTGTTTTTTAGATTACGGTCAGCCATTCTCTTTGATCATGCTGTGCTATAATTACTTTGAGAACACACCTCCAAGGTGCGTGACAGTCCTATGCTAGTGATTCCTGAATCACTCTCAGCTTTTACCGTGTTTATTGTGTTGTACCTGTCAGTCACGTGACTGCTGGCTTTCCGTCTATTAATACAGATTCTCTTCCACTTGCCAGCGCCTGCGTGAAGTCTTGGTATTCCCTGTGTAGTTCAGGCTTCCTTTTGTAGGGCTGACCATACTCTTGGTGATGCGGTCTTCTCACACTGCCGGAGTCCTTGTCCGTACCTCAGGGACGTACAGCAGTATGCTTGTGTATGAAGCAGATTGTCAGACAAACGTGGCCTCTCTACCTCAGTTTCACTGAAAAATATTTGGGAGGAACATCATGTTAAAGTAGGCTGGGTAATGGAGTGAATTGCAGAATACTCAAATACATTTTATCCCTGGGTCGGGAAGCGGAGTGGCTACCCACTCCAGTATTCTTGCCTGAGAAATCCCATGGACCGAGGAACCTGGTGGGCTGCAATCCATGGGGTTGCAAAGAGTCGGACACGACTGAGTGACTTAACGTTTTCACTTTCACTACATTTTAATGAGGAACTTCCAAGAAATTTGTTTGCTGTAGGCTCTGTAGGGCTCCTGGACTCCTTTAGGGTATGTGTGTTGAAAGCCTGTTGTGTGGCATCTTGTAATCTTCAGCTGCTTTTTCTGGAATATTTGTTTTTGGGTAGTCATCATAGTCTAGTCCTCAGAACTAAAGTATGCTGATGTTTGGTTTAGCTAATTTGTGCCAAGGATGATATGGTCTGTCATATTTAGGGGCTGAATTCCTGGTCTGTGTGGAAGAACTATATATGGAGAAAGAGGAGAGAAGTATGTTTTCCCAGCTGTAGTGGACAGGCTGTTTTTCAGGGCAGAATTTCACCACTCAAAAAAGTAGTTTTGAACAAGACTTGGCAGCTGGTGGATGTTGAATGTATTTGCCAAACTATATCTGGTCTGGAACCATGAATGTTCAAGAAACACTCTTGGGAAATTAAGAGTTTCCTTAGAGTAATAGGTAAACCAGACTTTCCTTGGGTGGTTTGTTTTTAAGCATGAGAAATGTTTATGATTGATTTAGTGTATGTATAATTAGTTTAATTGACTAAATATCCTATTTACCTGAATATCATATTTATATATATCTTATTTTAAGTTAACTTTTAAATCAGCTGTTAAAAATTAACAAAAAAGCAACTTTTTAGGACTTGAATAGTCCACGTGCTGTGTGTGCTAAGTCGCCTCAGTAGTGTCCGAATCTTTGTGACTGTAGCCCCCAGGCTCCTCTGTCCATGGGATTTTCCAGGCAAGAATGCTGGAGTGGGTTGCCATGCCCTCCTCCAGGGAGTATGCCTGACCCAGGGATCAAACCTGCATCTCTTACGTCTCCTGCATTAGCAGGTGGGTTCTTTACCTCTAGTGCCACCTGAGAATCTCCTGAGTAGTCCATAATCCTTGTTAAGTCACGTGCAGAAGCAGCTAAACTGAAACATGAAGCTAGAATTATATTCTAGCCCCATAGAGATGTGCTAAGCAACAGCCACTTGCAGCAGTATACTTGTGATATTCCAAGGCTATTATGAATTCCCAAATCCATAAATAACTACTGTAGCCTGTGCTGTGGTTTTTCCAGTAGTCATATATGGATATGAGAGTTGGACTGTAAAGAAAGCTGAGCGCCGAAGAATTGATGCTTTTGAGCTGAAGTGTTGCAGCTTCTTGAGTCCCTTGGATTGCAAGGAGATAGAACCAGTCAATCCTAGAGGAAACCAGTCTTGAATATTCATTGGAAGGACTGATGCTGAAGCTGAAACTTCAATACTTTGGCCACCTGATGCAAAGAACAAACTCATTCAAATAGACCTTGATGCTGGGAAAGAAGGCAGGAGGAGAAGGGGACAACAGAGAATGAGATGGTTGAGTGGCATCACTGACTTGATGGGTGTGAGTTTGAGTAAGCTCCGAGAGTTGGTGATGGACAGGGAGGCCTGGTATGTTGCAGTCCGTGGGGTCGCAAAGAGTTGGACACGACTGAATGACTGAACTGAACTGAGTCTGTAGTAGTCACCAAAGTAAATAAGTACCCAGGGATCTGTAGAAATGAAGACAGCCCCGTTGGCATGCAGGTGATAGAAATCTGATCAAGCTCACTCTTACTGCACCAGACTGGAAGAGTGGGATGTTCTGAGTCTTATTTTGGTTGAAGGATGACTCCATGAACGCCATGGATCTTTCGGTTTGTTTGTCAGCACATCAAATGTTAAGGGTGCGCTTCAGTTCTTTAGCAGTGTTGCCATCAGTTGTGATTCTGGAATCCCACTTACTTACTGTCCTCATTTACTAAAATGCTGTTGCTAATGCTGCTATAATAATAATAATAATAATGGTAAAACATTACTGAACGCCAGTGATGTAGCGAGTAGTGGAAGTACATGGTTTTATTCTCACAGCAGTTCTGTGACACAGGAACTATTATCTTCCCAGTTTAGAAATCAGGAAAGTGAAGTGAGAGTGTTAGTTGGTCGTTTGTGTCTGACTGTTTGAGACCGCATGGACTGTAGCCCACCAGGCTCCTCTGTCCACAGGATTCTCCAGGCAAGGATACTGGAGTGAGTTGCCGTCTCCTTCTGTAGGGGATCTTCCCAACCCAGGGATTGAAACTGGGTCTCCTGTATTGCAGGTGGACTCTCTACTGTCGGATCCATCAGGAGGCTTAGTCTAAACAGCAGCTTGTTCAAGGTTACATGTATGTATTCATTGGGAATGACAGAGCTGGAACTGAAGTTGATTCAGCTTCAACTTCACTCTTAACTCCCATGCTTTAGCACTGTTAAAGATACCCTCTGTGCCCTGTAGAATCTAGTGCTGACCTTAAGGTCTCAGAAAGAAATTTGAAACCTTATTGAAGTACAAGTTGTTTTGGGAGCAGGGAGGGAAGTATAGTTTGCATATCAATGATTTTGGTAACTTAGATAGGCTTAGTAACAGTTCTGTAGTGAAATCTAAGATCATCACTATCATCTGGTCTTAATGATTAAAGTGATGTGGTAATATGAATAAACTATTTTTATTAGTTTTAATGGAAAATGAAGATTAGTGAAACCAGCAGAAATGTAAATCTGTTTTGTAAAGGGTCCTAATTAAAATATTCTTAACTGGAGCCTCTTATGGAGAAATAGTGGGACATTTTATTTTCTTGGTAGTGTTAAGATGCTTATTCTCGTGCAGAAAGTGCTGATTATCGAGCTTCTACCCAGAGAGGGTATAGGTAGGAATGCTATTTTGGAGGGCCCTGTAGTAATTCAGGAAA
This sequence comes from Oryx dammah, assembly GCF_014754425.2. Lineage (NCBI taxonomy): Eukaryota > Metazoa > Chordata > Mammalia > Artiodactyla > Bovidae > Oryx > Oryx dammah. Next base: position 51,831,735 of record NW_024070205.1, read on the forward strand.
TAATGCATTGAAGCAGGGGCAGTGGGACAGATTTGGGGGGAGTGGTATTGGTAGAGACTTAGGTGGTGGTGTTGACTGGGCTTGGTGACTGACGTGGGGATGAGAGCAGAGGAGCAGTCTGGAGTGGCACTTGGGTTTCTGGCTGGCGCCAGACAGTAGGACTTCTGTGTCCGTTCCTTGGAATTGAAAATAGGGAGGAGCAGATGTGTGAGGGAGGAAAATAGGTTGTATGCTGACATGTGTTTGTGATATGTAAGTAGAAATACATACTAGGCAGCTGTCTGTATGGGTTTACTGCTTAGAAGTATGGGCTGGAAATCACTTTGTGCTGGCAGTTTCTAGCAGGTATCATTTGAAACTGTGAGTGTGGACTCTGATTTAAGCTTTAGTGATGGTGGTGGTTGTATGTGTGTATTTTGAGTGAGGGGGGAAGGGATTAGTCACTACACTACTTGCCAAGTTGATTCTTTTCATCTGCACATTGTTTCTCAACCCATTCAATAAAATTTTAGAGTTCTTTCTTGAACATGGAGAAGTAAATCATGCCAGTCTTTTGTCTTTCCCTTTTATTACTGAAAATAAAAAATGTACTATATTACATAATCATTTTTATTATAGGTGTTGAGTCTGCATAATTAGCTTCTTTATAGAGGAGACTACACAGGAATGTACGTTTAGTTAATTTACCTCTCAACCCCTAATAGTTTATTATGAAAAATTGTAAACACACAGGATAATTGAAAGAATTGTTCAGTGAAAATTTATTTGCCCACCATCTACCAGATTCTACCTTTAACACTTCAGTAAACTTGTTTTATCACATATCTATCTAGTCGTATGTATGTGGAGTCATCAGTGCACTATTTCCTGTATGTATATCATTACCTAGGGCTCTATAATACAGTTTTTTTTCCTTTTGTTGTAAAATATATACAGTGAATTGTACAGATCACCTGGTATTTTTTGAGAGATGCACACACCTGTGTAACCCAAATCTTTTTTAAGATACAAAACGTTCTGGGACTGATGGCAGAGTTCCCTGAAGCCTCTTCCCACATCATCCTCATTTTCACTGTCTGCCCTTCCCCCTCCCCCCAAACAACCACTGTTTAATTTCCACTGTAAGTATTTCCTAATCAAGAACTTCATCTATTAGGAATCATAAAATACACATTCTTGTGTGAGGTTTCCCTCCCAGGATGTTTTTGCTATTCATCTATATTGTTGGTGCTTCCCTGGTGGCTCAGAGGGTAAAGAATCTGCCTGCAGTTGCGGGAGACTGGAGTTCAATTCCTGGGTCGGGAAGGGAATGGCTATGCATTCCAGTATTTTTGTCTGGAGAATTCCGATGACAGAAGAGCCTGGTGGGCTATAGTCCATGGGGTCGCAAAGAGTCGGACATGCCTGAGCGACTCATGCTTCCAGCACTGTGTTGTTGCCTGTTTCTGTTGTTTGTATTTCTTGCTCAATCATACACTGTTAAGTGAATATACAGTTTATCCTTTGTATTGGCGGATACCTGGGCTTTTTCTAGTTTTTGGCAATATCTAGCGTTGGAATTGAAGGGTCAGAGAGTAAGTGTGTGTTTTGTTCTATATCTTGAGTGTGATGGTTTTGTATTTCCATCAGTACTGTATGGGAGTTAGAGCTGCACCACATTCCACCTCTTCTGGTGGATGGGTAGTGACATTACATTGTGAATTTAATTTGTATTTCCCTGATGGTTAATGATGTTCAACACTTTTACATGGATTTACTGACCATTTGTGTATCACATTTTGTGACGTTTGTTCAAATTATTTGCCCAATATTTTATTAGTTGTCTTTTAATTATTGAGTTTTGAAAATGCAGCCTGGATGCTTTTCAGATATGTTTTGTAAATTTTTTTTTTTAATGCATCTGTACCTTGCCTGTCCATTCCCTTGTGGCCTAAATCCCTAGTTTCTTTCCTTTCTGTAGCAGCTTTATTGAGATGTAATTTCTATGTTATGCATTTTCTTAAAGGTGGTTTCTAATGAGAGAAAATTTTAACCTGCCTACTTTTTTTTTTCTGTGATTATTGCTGAAACCTTTGCTTACCCTCATGTCTCCTTATGTTTTCTTCTAAAAGTTTTGAGTCTAGGTTTTATGTTAAAGTTATGATAATCTTGAATTAATTCTTTTGTATGATGTGAGGTCTAGGTTGAGATCTATGTTTTTCTGTGTGCATATTTGGTTGTTCCAGTACTTATTAATTGAAAAGACTCTTTTCTCTTTGCATCTTTGTAAAAAACAAAATCAATCCATGTTTTTAACTCTTGTTTCATTGATATATTTGTCTGTCTTGAAGTCAATACTCTTGTTTGCTAAAGCTTTATGTCTTGAAATCGGATAGTGTTAGCCTTCTAACATTCTTCTTCAGAGTTGTTTGGGATATACTGTGTTCTTTGTATTTCCATGTGGATTTTAGACTCTTAATTTCTGCAAAAATGTTTCCTGGGGTTTTCATTGGAATTGCATTTAATCCATAGATTAATTTGAGGGAGCCTTTATATTATATCATTATTGAGTCATCCAATATATGAATGTAGTATACTTTTTAAAATCTAAGTTGTCTTTAATTTCTCTTACCAGTGTTTTATAATGTTCAGCATAGAGATCTTGCATATTGATATTAAATTTATTACTAAGTCAAGTACTTGAATCCTGCAGCCTTGCTAAATTCACTTACTAGTTATAGTAGCTGCGTTTGAGGATTTAGTAGGATTTATTTATATAAATATTTGTCATTTGCAGTTAGAAGGCATTACTTTTTCTGGTCTTTCTGTTAGTTATGTGTCTTGGTGCAAAGGCTGGGATTGCCACAACAGTGTTGAATAGAAGTGGTGAGAAGGGCCATCCTTGCCTTGTACTTCATCTCAGGAGGAAGGAGTTCAGTATGCCACAGTGAAGTATAATGTTAGTTATAGCTATTTCTGTAGATGCTCTTCATATCAAGGAAATTCCCTTCTGTTCCTAGTTTGCTGAGGGTTCCTGTTATGACAGATACTGCATTTTATCCAGTGCTTTTCCTGCATCTTTGGCAGTGCACAGTTTTTCTCCTGTATTCTGTTAATGTGGGAATTACTTTGGATTTCACATGCTAAGTCAACCGTACATTCCTAGGATAAAGAATATTTAATTATTCTTTAGATACACTACTAATTTTGACTTTGTAATATTTTATTCATTGTCAAATCTGTATTATGGAAAGGCAGTGTCATTTTGTTTGTAGCGTCTTTGTCAAGTTTTAGAATTAGAGTCATGCTGGCCTCATCAAACCAACTAGAAATGATTTCTCCTGTTTCCTGAGAGTTTGTGTAAAATGGATGTTGTGTTTTCCTTAAATATTTGGTACAGTTCACTAGAGCACCCCTGTGTCTGGAGTTTCATTTGTGGGAAGCTCAGTAATTTCTTTAATAGATAAAGCTATTTAGATTTTGTCTCATCTTAGAAATTTTTCCAGTTTCATCTAGTTTGTCAATTAGGTGGCATAACATGTTCATCAAATTCCCTTAGTATTATTGAAGTATTTATAGAATCTATAGTGATAAGTCCTCTTTCATTCCTGTTATTAGGTATTTTATTTTCTCTCGTTTTCTTGATAAGTTTAACTAGAAATTTTACTTTTCTTCCTGTTTTCTGTTCCACTGATTTCTTTGTTATTTTCTTTGTCCTACTTCCTTTGGACTTTAGTTCAGTCGCTCAGTCATGTCCGATTCTTTGCGACCCCATGAATCGCAGCACACCAGGCCTCCCTGTCCATCACCAACTCTGGAGTCTACTCAAACTCATGTCCATCGAGTCGGTGATGCCATGCAGCCATCTCATCCTCTGTCGTCCCCTTCTCCTACCCCCAATCCCTCCCAGCATCAGAGTCTTTTCCAATGAGTCAACTCTTCGCATGAGGTGGCCAAAGTATTGGAGTTTCAGCTTTAGCATCAGTCCTTCCAATGAACACCCAGGACTGATCTCCTTTAGAATGGACTGGTTGGATCTCCTTGCAGTCCAAGGGACTCTCAAGAGTCTTCTCCAACACCACAGTTCAAAAGCAGCAATTCTTCGGCACTCAGCTTTCTTCATAGTCCAACTCTCACATCCATACATGACCACAGGAAAAACGATAGCCTTGACTAGACGGACCTTTGTTGGCAAAGTAATGTCTCTGCTTTTGAATATGCTATCTAAGTTGGTCATAACCTTCCTTCCAAGGAGTAAGCATCTTTTAATTTCATGGCTGCACTCACCGTCTGCAGTGATTTTTGGAGCCCCCCAAAATAAAGTCTGACACTGTTTCCACATCTGTTTCCCATGAAGTGATGGGACCAGATGCCATGATCTGATATTTGGTATGAGACCTTCTTTTCTAATACAGCATTCATAAGCATTAACCACTAAACATTGCTTTAGCTACATCTCATGATTTTTATTTGTCATATTTTTATAATGATTTAATTTGAAATACTTTCTAATATCCTTGTGTTTTCTTCTCTGACTCATGAATCACTTATGTATATATTTTAAAAATCCCTCCCTCCCAGTTTTTTTAGGAAGCCTAGTGTAATTAACTTCAAATTTAATTCCATTGTGGTCAGAGGTTATACTCTGTATGCTTTCAATTATTTTACATTTATTGAGAATTTTTTAATGGGCTTGTATAGCATCTGTTTTGGTGATCATACTGTGTACTTGAAAGGAATGGATATTCTGCAGTTGTTGCAGTAATGCTTTTGAAATACCAGTTAAGTCATAGTGGTTAATAGGTTTCAGATTTTCTGTGTGTTCAGTATTCTTTTTTTAATGTACTTTATAAATTAGTGTCTAGTTTTAATAGTTAACTGAGAGGTGGTGTTAAAATTTGCAACTAATTGTTGTGAAAATTGTTGTCCTCTCTTTATGTCAGTGTTTTTCTTGGCTGTCTTGAGATAAACTTAAAATACAAGATTGTGGAAGTGTAAAGTGTTGATTTGATGCACTGATACATTGCACGATCCTTTCAGTTTTTGCTTCATGTGTTTTGAACATTTATGATTGTATTTTTTGGTGAATGGAACCTTTTATAGTTTTTACAGCCTGATGAAAATATTGTGAGGCAGAAAAGTTCAGGAAACGGGGACATCTCTAATCAGTTGCTTCAGTTCTTATTAATGGGAAGATTTGCTAGGATAGGGAAGCAAGTTGTGTTGCCAAGTGAAGTGTTTCCCTGTATTTTCCTTCCTGTCGCTGACCATTTCTAAATGTACTTACTTTTGTGAGCTATCAGACTATTAATGAAAGTTTAGTAGATGTGCTCATTCACTGAGAATTGATGTTTGAAAACTTAAGGTCAGTTAACGGATGAGTGGGTAGATACAGTATATGAGCCCTATGTGTATGTATGTTGTGTGCTAAGTTCTTCGGGGCATGTGAAATCTGAGATTGTCTTGACTTTTAAGTTTACATAAAATACTATATTGTATGTTTGCATGTTGGTGAGAGAGAACTTAAAAGTTCTCATCACGAGAAAAATAATTTTAACTGTGGTGATGGACTTAATGTGGCGATCATTTTACAATATATACAAATATGGAATCATTATGTTGTATACCTGGAACTTAAATAATGGGGGGAAAAAGAAGTTTAAGATCTTGGGGGACAGGCAAGAGGGGCTGGGGTGGTGGTATATTGGTTATTTATGGCAACACAGTAAAATTCAGCAATACTTAGTAGTTTAAAACAGTACTTATTCATTATCACACAGTTTATGTGGATTAGACAGAGTACAGGTCCCCTGCTTCCCTGGTGGCTCAGATGGTAGAGAATCCGCCTGCAATGCAGGAGACCTGGGTTCGATCCCTGAGCTGGGAAGATCCCCTGGAAGAGGGTATGGCAATCCACTCCAGTATTCTTGCCTGGAGAATCCCCATGGACAGAGGAGCCTGGTGGGCCCCAGTCCATGGGGTCGCAAAGAGTTGGACGTGACTGAGCGACTAAGCACAGCACATAGGTCCCCTGGCTCAGGGTTTCTCAACAACTGCTGTCAAGATGTTGGCCAGGGCTGTAGTCTTAACAGAAGTCATCATGAGGGGAGGGGGCTTCTATACTCACTCACATAGTTATTAGTTGAATTCAGTGCTTGCAGGCATGAGTACCAGGTGGTGGTGGTCATTGGGAGCCATCTTTTTTGTGTGTGGTTGGGAGGAGGAAAAAAGAAGCAAATTATTTGTTGTAATTGTTCTTGTAATGGGAGCCAGAAACATACAGCTGGGGGAAATTATAAACCAAGGTTTATATAACCAGGAAGCTAATGGTTGTTAGTACAGCCCAAAGAAATGTCTTACAGAAAGAAGAATGAGTAGCAAAGCATCTCAAATAACAGGACATAAGATAACGTTAAATATTCATTGTAACATGTTGGATTAATTTTAGACAATGTCATTATTTGTGTTTTCTGCATTAATATAAAAATTTTAAGATTTGTGTTAAGGTACAACCTTTAACCAAATATGACTGGGAATAAACTAATAAATAAAGTTTTATTCCTTGAAAGACAAAAATACTTAAAAAAATGTTTTCACATTTTCTTAATATTTAAACCTATTATATATTTTTAATTATGGTAAAGTATACATGATACAAAGTTTTATGTATTTTAACCACGTTTAGTGTGCACAGTTCAGTGATCTTAAGTACATTCACATTGTTGTGTAACTGTCACCACCAGCCATCTCGAGAACTTTTTGATCTTCCCAGCATTTTAAAACTATTCATTAAATAGTTACTCCCTCTCCTTCCCTCTCCGCAGCTCCTGGACACCACCATTCTGCCTTCTGTCTCTAGTAGTTTGACTACTGTAGGTACTCTGTATAAGTGGAATCGTACAGTATTTATCCTTTTGTGTCTGGCTTATTTAGCTTAGCCTAATGTCATCAGGGATCTCCCTGGTGGCTCAGACGGTAAAGTGTCTGCCTGCCGTGCGGGAGACCCGGGTTTGATCCCTGGGTTGGGAAGATCCGCTGGAGAAGGAAATGGCAACCCACTTCAGTAATCTTGCCTGGAAAATTCCATGGACTGAGGAGCCTGGTAGGCTACAGTCCATGGGGTCGCAGAGTCGGACACGACTGAGCTACTTCACTTTCACTTCATTGTCGTCACGGTTCATCCATACTATATATGGATGATGTATATCATGGTATACATGTATATCATGTTATATATATAGGATGTATGTGCTGTGCTAAGTTGCTTCAGTCATGTCTGACTCTGTGCGACTCCGTGCAACCCTATGGGCTGTAGCCCATTGGGTTCCTCTGTCCATGGGATTTTCTAGACAAGAATACTGGAGCGGGTTGCATGTATATATGGATGATACATATGTAAAATCCATGTGTCAGGATTTTTTCTGTGTCTGAAGAATATGTTTGTATATACCACATTTTATTTATCCATTCATCCATTGATGAACATTGGGGTGGTTCCACCTTTGGGCTGAAGAGTGCTGCTGTGAGTATTGATGTACAGATGTCTGTTTAAGTCTCTGCTTTGGGGGTGGGCTATCTCAGAAGTTACCTAGTACAGGTGGGCACAGAGAGCAATTAGCTTTAAGTTTTTTGATTGAAAAGACATCTGTAGCAGACAAGAGAGATTTCTACTAGTTAAAAATACAAATACTAGGTACCCAAGTAATTGTTTCATTAAACTTTGCCTAGTTACAAGTGGTGTTAACATATCTTTTTGTGAAAGATTGAACTTTTCATACAGAGTTTTCATTAAAAGTCTCACCAGAAGAAAACCTTTTCATAAGAGTTTCATCTTGTTTTAATGACTGGTTTAAAGAATAATTAACAATATGTGTACACTTGGTGTAATTTAAGATGCTGATGTTTATGGTATTTTAGAAAATAAGCCACACACCAGATGTTACTGGGTCTGCTGACCGTTCACATTTCTACAGTAATTTTGGATTTAGATTATAATTCAGATGTGTCCAATTTTAGGGGAGTCAGACAGTAAATCAGCCACTCATTTAAAGGTGAGATTTCTGGCACTTTTAACTGTCTAGAACTCAGCCATAAAATGGAGCTTTTTTATCTTGTACTTAGAAAAAAATTATCACTTCATTCTGCACCAAGTCTTTGACTAAGCAGAAGTTTAGTGGGCTCCTAAAAGTAGGGGCTAAATACCAGCTAATGTAAATATATTAGTCAAACAAGGCCTTACCATCCCAGTTTATTTGGGGAGACTTTAGTAAATAATTATAGTGTTACCCCTAGTCCTAGTTCTGTCTGTATTCATATCCAACCCTCTCTTTGTTTTCATTTACTTGAAAGAATCTTTTTTTTTTCTGTAGTTTTAGATTGAAATTTTATCTTAACTTTCTAGTCAGTACTTTACTAACTTGCATGAAAATCATTAACATTTCTTGTATTATTTCATTTTGTCTATTCATGTTTTGAAAAATGAATGCTATATTGCTCATTGGCTAGTATATTTTAAAGCTCACGTCCTCCCGGTAATGTTAAATTCTTACATTGTGTAGTAACAGAATCAGAGCAGTTGAACATCCTGGGACAGTGGGTGCATTCTACCGTATGACTTGCTTTGAAAAATCATGTTCTATTCATATTCTCCATTTGTGTGCATGTGTGTCGTGTATGTCTAGTTTGATGCCTGCAGTGTTTTCCACGGAGTTTTGTCTTCATGAATTCTTTGAAGAACATTGAGGTTCAATTTGAAGGGAAGTTTCCCTGAAAGATTTATTTTATGCATGTGTTTTGTACTGCTATCTTTTGAAAACTCTGTGATGGCCTGGTGGTGGTAGGGGTTTAGCGACCACATGGACTGCAGCCTGCCAGGCTCCTCCGTCCATGGGATTCTCCAGGCAAGAATACTGGAGTGGGTTGCCATTTCCTTCTCCAGGGGATCTTCCCAACTCAGGAATCAAACTTGGGTCTCCTGCATTGCAGGCAGATTCTTTACTGACGGAGCGACAAGGGACGCTCTGTGATAGCCTTAGATATGTTTTGCTTTTTTTAAAGAAAACCCAGAGATGGTTGTTTCGGGCTTTTCCAAACCACGCATTGTCATGTGGGTGTTCTCAGGCTCCTGAGTCGTGTCTGACTCTTCGTAACCGCATGGACTTTAGCCCACTAGGTTCCTCTTCTCCATGGGATTCTCCCGGCAGGATTCTGGAGTGGGTTACCATTCCGTTCGCCAGAGGATCTTCCCGACCCAGGGATCAAACCCTGGTAGGCAGATTCTTTACCACTGAGCCACATGGTAAGCCCCTCAGATATGTTTTTGTAATAGTATAAGGTATAGTTTTCTCTCATGAAACCTTCAAAAGAATCCTTGTTTATTTCTACAGGAACATCAGTTTCAGCAAATATGTATATTCCTTCCCTTTAGCTTCAAATTAAATATAACATGAAGAATAATGCAGAAATAATAACTTCTGAGGAGTTAATTCTGTTGAGCTAATATAATCGGTAGTTAGGTAGACTTTAGCTCTCTTATTCGAGTGGTCATAAGTCCGAACTCTGAAGCAGACTGGCTGCTTTGAGTTCCATTTCTGTTGCTTCCTACAATAAGTTCTTTACATTAATTTGGGCTTCCCTGGTGGCTCAGATGGTAAAGAACCCATAAAGAATCCTCCTGCAGTGCAAGAGACCTGGGTTCAATCCCTGGGTTGGGAAGATCCCCTGGATGCAAGCATGGCAACCCACTCCAGTATTCTTGCCTGGAGAACTCCCATGGACGGAGGAGCCTGGCGGGCTACAGTCCACGGGGTTGCAAAAAGCTGGACATGACTGAGAGACTAAGCACACACTTTTCTGTCTCTACTCCCTATCTGTAGACTGGGAATATTAAAAAGTATCTCCCAAATAAAGTTGTTGAATAAATAAGTGAATTAATAAAGACAAAGCACATTGAACAGTGAGTGGCTCTTCTTAAGTATTATGTTCATATTAGTATTTGTTATTATTAGTAGTAAGATTATTATCATCACATTGACTCAGTTACAGTCACTTGTCTCTGGGTTTTAGGTCTTTATTAATATAAGGAGATTTGGATTCTTTTTGACTATAACTGGGGATATGTCCATCCATACTGAAGACTGTAGATAGTAAAAAAAATTAATACATTTTCCTTCATTGATTTTTGTTATGGTTTTTGTGTTGCAGTTAAGCATTACTTTGAAACAAATTCCAAAAATATTTATGTGTGGATTCTTGTAGAGTGCAGTCTCCTGAAACAGCTGTACCTGATTTTTAAAAAATAACATTTGCTTTACTTTTGTTGCCTAGTCTTCTGTATCACAGGAAAGGCAGGAGGGGCGTGATTTACCTGGGCTTCTCAGCAGTAGACCAAGGTTCCTCTAATACCCCACTACCAGTTGCATGCAGAGGCAGTTTTCCAGCCAAGATTTTCTTATTAGTTTCTTAATTCTCTTTTTACTTCCTACCAAGTATCAGACACGACTGAGTGACTTCACTTTCACTTTTCACTTTCATGCACTGGAGAAGGAAATGGCAACCCACTCCAGTGTTCTTGCCTGGGAGAACCCCAGGGACGGGGGAGCCTGGTGGGCTGCCGTCTCTGGGGTCACACAGAGTCGGACACAACTGAAGTGACTTAGCAGCAGCAGTGTGATTTCATTTTCTTTCCTCTCTGCAAACTGTTATAAATTCCATCCTAGTTTTCTTCTCTCTCTTGTGGTTCTAAGAATACCGAAATTGTCATGGTTTTGTTCTGTTATTCCCCTCTCTCCAGGTATATTGTGGGCAGAGGCAGGTCCTTTTTGTTGGCCAAGTTACATTTACAGAATTTTGCACATTCTATGCTTGAAAGTCAAATAGTAGCATAAAGATTTTTTAAAAAGATCATTCTTACTTCTGAACATGCAGGTGCCTCCTTTCAGATACTTCTGTATATTGTTTAATTTAACGATTAATTTCTCCTTTAAGAGGTTTTTGTCATCCTGTGGGATAACCCAACAGATTGGCTGAAGTGTTTTCTAAAACATGGTATTTTGCTTTAGATACACAGGTCATTTTCTGCGGTGACTGTGGATCTGTTATTCGTTAGATTACATTTGTACTTCAGTTTCAGTTCAGTCGCTCAGTCGTGTCCGACTCTTTGCGACCCCATGAATCGCAGCACACCAGGCCTCCCTGTCCATCACCAACTCCCGGAGTTCACTCAGACTCACGTCCATCGAGTCCGTGATGCCATCCAGCCATCTCATCCTCTGTCGTCCCCTTCTCCTCCTGCCCCCAATCCCTCCCAGCATCAAAGTCTTTTCCAATGAGTCAACTCTTCGCATGAGGTGGCCAAAGTACTGGAGTTTCAGTTTTACCATCATTCCTTACAAAGAAATCCCAGGGCTGATCTCCTTTAGAATGGACTGGTACATACATGAATATAGTTGTTATGGAACAAAAGAGTTAAGTAGTAACATTGATATTTTTGCTTTTTACAGAAACCTTTTGGCATCTCTTAGAAAGATGAATGGTTTACACCTGTGTGGCCTTTACTGGAAATGTTGCCTTTCTATGTCTTTGGAACTGCCTGCACAGATGGTTTTCTTGCCTTGTAGAAAATGCTGCCATTATTTGAATCTGCTATTTGTCAGTGGTATTCACAGTGTTCTTCCCTTATCCTTCAATCAGTGAGCTATGACAGCAGCACCTAATTGTTATTAGCAAACAGCATCCCCCCATTCTTAGCAAGTGTTTTATTTATGAATGGAATATGAAAGGAGAAAAGCTAGTTAGTATTTCAAAAATGTACCGTATCATAAGAAGCCCTTGTATGTAGTGTGATCTGTACTGATTGGTTAATTGACCTCAAGTTTGGTATCCTTAAAAATGACGTGTGCCTTTGAACGGTTAATATCCTTTATAATGTATGTGTTAATTCTGTGACCTTTGTTTTGTTTTCCAAGCAAGGCTTTATGGGGGCCCATATTATAGTAGGGGAGTGAGGACAAATGACAAGTTCCCTTGCTTGCTCACTCGTTGAGTTGGGGGTGAGCTTGTTCCTTGTATGGGTTGAGGGTAGGGGTGTGCGGGGTTCGGGCCGGAGGGTGGTCCAGCATTCTGCCCACTCTGGTAGTGTTGCCTGCGGGGCCGTGCTCAGTACCCTGCTTTTGCTCCAGGCTCTTCAAAAGAGGCGGTTGGGTTTTTTGGTCTCTTTGTATCTTTTCTCCAGAATTTGTGCCGACTGCATATGCATGCAGTTATTTTTAGTCCCATATAGTTCCCTTGTATTTTGTTGCTAGAGGAGAGGTTTGTCCAGGTGCAAGCATTGCAGCACTGCAGAGAAGGATCCCAGGCCCCAGCCTGTCTCATTCCCCCCTGAGATACTCTATACCCTTATTCTTAAGGGCAAAGGTGCTGAAGGTCTCTTCCTTTGAAACGTCTTCCTGGGGCCGCAGACCTTAGCCTAGCTGAGAGGTGTAGCAGTGCCTGGCTGACTGTTCCTGAGGACCTGTAGGGACCAGGGCCACCAGTGACCTTTATTTTTGTAAAACTTTAAGTGTTAGCCTGGTGATGAGAAGTCTACATTATTTTTTTTTTTTTGCTAAAGCATGCCTCTGTTTTATCTTCAAAATTTCAGCTTCAGTTTCTTTAAAGTGGAGAGAGAACTTTTAAGATATATGCAGAATGTTCTGAATATAGCATTCTGCCTTGTCTTTTATGTATATCTCACAATTTTTTGTGACTCATCTTGATAGAAACTTAATTTTCATAGAATTTCTATATATTCACATTGTATCCATTTATAGAGTATTTAAATTGCATAATTACAGTATAATTGGTATGAGTACATTTGGTCATAAACACAGCTGACTCTTGCTAAGTACACAGCCTAGCTGCTGGGAGCAGAAGAGTGCAGGGGGATTAGAGTAGTCTACTGGCTCTTACTCCTTGGAGGAAAAGTTATGACCAGCCTACATAGTGTATTGAAAAGCAGAGACATTACTTTGCCAACAAAGGTCCGTCTAGTCAAGGCTATGGTTTTTCCAGTGGTCATGTATGGATGTGAGTTGGACTGTGAAGAAAGCTGAGTGCCGAAGAATTGATGCCTTTGAACTGTGGTGTTGGAGAAGACTCTTGAGAGTCCCTTGGACTGCAAGGAGATCCAACCAGTCCATTCTGAAGGAGATCAGCCCTGGGATTTCTTTGGAAGGACTGATGCTAAAGCTGAAACTCCAGCACTTTGGCCACCTCATGCGAAGAGTTGACACATTGGAAAAGACTCTGATGCTGGGAGGGATTAGGGGCAGGAGGAGAAGGGGACGACCGAGGATGAGATGGCTGGATGGCATCACTGACTTGATGGACGTGAGTCTGAGTGAACTCCGGGAGTTGGTGATGGACAGGGAGGCCTGGTGTGCTGCGATTCATGGGGTCGCAAAGAGTCGGACATGACTGAGCGACTGAATTGAACTGAACTGAACTGGCTCAGAGCTTAGTGTCTTGAGTGCTTACGGTATGTATTACAGATGGAAAGGAGAGAGTCTGAGATTGTCCATTTGGGCACTCGAAGTCAGAAAAGAGCTTTTACTGGCATGTTTTAGGGCTTTTACTCAAAGCTTATAGATGTTTACCTTATACAATTAATATTGCTCACTACTTTCCAACTCATTACTTCAACAAATCTTCTTCTTTGGAGAGATAAAAAGAGGGGTTTAATATGATGTTGTAGAGATGATATGCATAGTGTATTGTGAGAGCACAGCAAGGGAGGCCCTGTATTGAGCAGGAGAGGAAAAACCTTCAGGAGCATATGATACTTGCATCTAACTTGTGTCTAAATCTTGGAGAACAGTCAGTATTAGGGAGGAGGTGTTTGGGAAGAGAAAATGTTATGTAGCAGGTAGTTTAGGTACAGAGTGTGTCCCGGACATGTGGACAGGTATGGTGTAATCGTTACTTCTGTAGCGAACACTGTGCCCCCAGCAGCAGGATGCTGGACCATTTACATGATACACATTTCATGTTGTCGGTGTTTGAAAGAGAGTATAAATGGTGAGCAAGAAGCCAAATCATGCTAGGCTCCTGAAGCCACAGTTTGTCCTGAAATGACACTCTTTGGAGTGTCTTAAGCAGAAGAGTTGGAGAAGGCAATGGCGCCCCACTCCAGTACTCTTGCCTGGAAAATCCCATGGACAGAGGAGCCTGATGGGCTGCAGTCCATGGGGTCACTGAGGGTTGGACACGACTGAGGGACTTTACTTTCACTTTTCACTTTCATGCATTGGAGAAGGAAATGGCAACCCACTCCAGTGTTCTTGCCTGGAGAATCCTAGGGACAGGGGAGCCTGGTGGGCTGTCGTCTATGGGGTCTCACAGGGTCAGACACGACTGAAGTGACTTAGCAGCAGCAGCAACAAGTAGAAGAGGGATGTCTTGGGATCTGATTTAGAAAAATTTTCCCGCTGGAAGCATTGGGTGGAAGGAGTAAAATTGCAGTCAAGGGATACCAGTTAGGAGGTACCTGAAATAATCCAGATGAGACACTAGGGAGGGCCCAGGTTAAAGCTTGTGAGCACTGTGAGCAAAGGGAACTACTGAATTCAGGATGTAGAACTGACAGGCCTCAGTGACAGAGCACCTGGCGAGGTCAAGGGCAGGAACAGTTCTGGCGTGACCTCTAGGTTTGCGAGATAGCTAGAGTTCAGAGTGGTGAACTGAGGAAAAAAGTCTTTCTGTGTGTGACTCCTCTAGTGCTTAACACAGTACAGGGCATGCTATTTATTGTTTACTTTCCTATTTGAAGAAAATACATGTTTTTTATTCCTGATTTCAATACATAGTCTTTTGAAACTCTAGGAAGCCATGGAATGTAGATATGAAAAATAATTGTGGACTTGAATTGAAATCTTAACATTGTGTTTAACTCTCTTTAATGCTTGAAATGTTATAAAATTGCAAGCTTGAGTAAAAAAATTGACATCAGAGAATAAGATGGAAATACTGTCTTTAAAAATTTGCAACTTTTTTGTGTAGTTTTTTCCTTAATGTTTTATCTTCTGAATAACTGACATCTTGATTCATAGAATGACTCAGTATCATAACAGACAAGATGCCAATTCTCTTAGGATAGATTCTCTAAGTGGTTGGTAGTATAATAGAGGTTATGATAGAGACCTTGATAACTTACTGCAAATTAGGCTCTGTCATTTGACTGACATTCTCCTTTTTCAGAGATGATGAAGACACTTTTATATGTATGTAAAAATAAATTGGGGTCACGACTTCTATGCTACGTCCTCTGTAGCATGTCATTACTTTGGAAATATCAGTAAAATGCTAGGTGACATAATCGTTCTCTTGTCTTTGTCTTCTTCCTTTCCCTTCTCTTTCATTTTCAGTTCAGTTCAGTCGCTCAGTCGCGTCTGACTGTTCGTGACCCCATGGACTGCAGCACCCCAGGCTTCCCTGTCTATCACCAACTCCTGGAGCTTGCTCAGACTCACGTCCGTTGAGTTGGTGATGCCATCCAACCATCTCATCCTCTGTTGTCCCTTTCTCCTCCTGCCTTCAGTCTTTCCCAGCATGAGGGTCTTTTCCAATGAGTCAGCTCTCTTTCATCTTTCCTGTTAGCAAATCTTATCTCCTGTGCTTCTGACATGTATATCCCACACCCTTCCCTCTCCTTTAATCTAGACCAAATCTCATCATAAATACACTTCTCACACTAGTCTTCATGCTTGCATTCTTGACTTCCATGCCACCTTCCCGAATCCGTTCTCTTTATAGAAACTGGAATCATCTTTTAAAACTATAAGTCATGTTCTGCTTAAAGCCCTCTACTAGCTTTCCAGTGCACTTGGAGTAAAATCTCATCTCAGATATTACCTCTTCAGAGAGTCCTCCTTATGGAAAAATTAATGAATACTATGGGAACTCAGAGGAGGGAGCAGTTGATTCTGACTTTGAGGGCTCCAGAAAGACTTAACAGAAGGAATAGTATTTGGTCCAGGTCTTGAGTAGACTTTTGTTAAATGAAATTATGTACTGAATAAGAATTTAAATAAATAGTGGCTCTATGTGCCTAGGCACTGCAGATTCATGCTTTGACAGGTAATGATTACTTTGAAAGGAAGTCACTATTTTCAAAGAGTTGGCTGTATTTATTGTAACTTCTATAAATAGCATATACAAGAGCCAAGGGATCCTTCAGTTCAGATCAGTCGCTCAGTCGTGTCCGACTCTTGGCGACCCCATGAATCGCAGCACACCAGGCCTCCCTGTCCATCACCAACTCCCGGAGTTCACTCAGGCTCACGTCCATTGAGTCAGTGATGCCATCCAGCCATCTCATCCTCTGTCGTCCCTTTCTCCTCCTGCCCCCAATCCCTCCCAGCATCAAAGTCTTTTCCAGTGAGTCAACTCTTGGCATGAGGTGGCCAAAGTACTGGAGTTTCAGCTTTAGCGTCATTTCTTCCAAAGAAATCCCAGGGCTGATCTCCTTCAGAATGGACTGGTTGGATCTCCTTGCAGTCCAAGTCTGCTTAAATACCAGGAACCATTTCATTCATGGATACCTATAAAAATAGAATGAGGCCGACCTTTTTCTTTTATCATATATACCTGTTCAGGAAATTTGAGTACATTCAGAAACAAATTTTGACAAAACGACAAAATTTGATTGTAGAGTCATGGTTTTTATACTTAAAAAAAAAAAAAAAAGCGAGCTGTTTCTAGCCTTCTAAGGCCATATATCAATTTTTTAAAAAGCCAAAATTAACATCAGGAAGATGAAGTATAACCAATTACATATGCCAATTGCATTTGGTCATAAAATGAAATTTTTGTTGATAACTAATTTTAGTGCCTGATTGTTACAGCTTAGTAATTAACTAATTTAATCTTTTGTGTACTTCCTTTACTGATTCAGAATGTTGAAGACTTTGACTAGGTGTTCATTTTGAGGCTTGTAGAATAATAAGTAAAGATTATAAAATTTTTGTCTTTTTTGCTGTGTTTGTTTATGTCTTCATTTTCTTTAAATTTTTTCCTGCCTTTTTGACTTTTCAGCAGCTGTGATTATTAAATATTTTCCTTCCAAATTACTTTTCCCTGAAAAACTGCACATAGTGAATTTGCAAAGTTGTATCATTTCAGAAATTCACTCATTGACTTCCTCATCTAAAAATCCTCCTAACTAAAGTTGGAAATTCCTACCAGATATAAGTATTTCACTGGGCTGGGGAGAAATGAAAAAAGAAAGTGGACAATGTAGAAAATTGTATAGAAAGCTAGTTATTATACTATTACATTGTATTTATTTTGGGATTTTTAAATTCCAAAATATCTTCATTTTAGTAAGTTATGGTGGTTCCCTCCCCTCTTCTGAAATCTCCTGCCTGTCAAGTAGGCCAAAATATTGTCGACCTATTCTGTATTGATTAATATAGTTGGTTTTTGAAGTTTATGAGTCTGTGAAATCCAAAATTGGGTGCCACTAGCTAATTTTGTGCACACTTGTAATTGGAGTGGTTTTCTTCTTAAGTCAACAATGAGTTCTCTTAGTTTTGATACGAGCTGGGTGTCCAGCAATTCAGCTGAATACAAACACTGACTCTCTGAAATTAGTAGATTAAGGGCTCATTCCCACAAGACTGTCCCACTTCAGACCTAACTGCTCTTGACTAGGAAAAAAAAATGCAGTGTGATAGTAGTGAGTTAAGTTTTACTGGGGCCAAACGAGAACTGTAGCCCAGAAAACAGCCTCTCAGAAAGCTCTGAGGAACTGTTCTGAAGAGATAAGGGGGAGGTCAGTAGATACGAGATTTTGGTGAAGGAGGATCGATCAAGCACAGGTTTTCTCAGAGGCTTGCTGCTAGTCACGAGAAGGTTGCTGCTAGTCACGAGGAGCAGATGTCTCCGTTAATGATTTTAGTGCTTTTCTAGATTTGAGAAGATGCAAGAAATCAGGCTCATCTGAAAGCCTGTTCTGCCAGTTTTTCCCAGAGCACAAGAGTGCCTCATTCCTGATCTCTGCCCCGAACTCCTTTCAGGGTGCATTGAAAGTCAGCGACTGCAGTGGCTAGTGGCTTCATTCTTGTAGAACCAGATGGCAGGTAACAGTTTTTAGTGGGCACTGCTAGTCAGGTACTTGGGTTACTTCCTTACTTATGCCCAGCTGCCTACAAATTCAGGGGTTCCCACGACTCCCCTTTAGGCTCAGTAATTTGTTAGAATGACTCCCAGAGCTCAGAAAAGTGTTTTACTTAACGTTCCTGATCTATCATAAAGGACCCAACTCGGCCTGATGAAAGAGATGCCTAGGGCAAGGAATAGAGGGCTGCTTTCATGCTCTCACCAGGCATGCCATCCAGCCAGCACTTCCATGTGAGATCTTTGGGTATTTTATGGAGATTTCATCATGGAGGCGTGATGACTATTTCATTGGCTGTGGTGAGTGAGACCAGTGTTTGGCACTTCTCCCCTCCCCAGAGGTGGGGAAGGACCAGGGCTGAAAATTTCTACCCTCTGATCATGGCTTGCTATTTCTGGTGCCCAGCCCCCATCCGGAAGCCTAGAGTCAGTCATCTTATTAACATACCAAAGATACTGCTTGGGAGATGCCAAGGGGTTTGGGAGTTCTGTTCCAGGAACCAGACAAAGAGCAAGTATTTATTATTATACTGTAGGTTGTGTGTCTCTAGTGAGGGACGTATGTGGAAGGAATGGAAAGATTTGACTTGGTCAGTAAGGCCCCACTGGACAGTGCCATTCTCTTTCCTGGCTGGGCCTTGCATAATGTGGCTTCTCTGAGAACTGGATGCCTGCTAGAACTCTAGGGTTGTCTGGGGCTAACTTGTGTCTTTATAGCTTGATACATAAGCTGAATGGCTCTGACTACATCTCCAATAACATCTCAGCTCTTACCCATATCTTATCTTGTTCCATTTAATCTTGATTTCTCTATGTGCTGCTTGTTTTGTTGAGTGTCAGATTTGTATCCTTAATTTCATTTTGAAGATGTCTTTTCATCTTCATTATAAAACATCAACTAGGGCTTTTCTTGGCTACTTTGATATGTTCATTTAGAGATGAATAGCTATTCAGTTGACTATGAGGGTATGATTACACTACCACCTTTATGGCAGAAAGTGAAGAAGAACTAAAGAGCCTCTTGATGAAAGTGAAAGAGGAGAATGAAGAAGTTGGCTTAAAACTCAGCATTCAGAAAAGTAAGATCATGGCATCCAGTCCCATCACTTCATGGCAAGTCAGTTCAGTTCAGTTCAGTCGCTCAGTCGTGTCCGACTCTTGGTGACCCCATGAATCGCAGCACGCCAAGCCTCCCTGTCCATCACCAACTCCCGGAGTTCACTCAGACTCACATCCATCAAGTCAGTGATGCCATCCAGCCATCTCATCCTTGGTTGTCCCCTTCTTCTCCTGCCCCCAATCCCTCCCAGCATCAAAGTCTTTTCCAGTGAGTCAACTCTTCTCATGAGGTGGCCAAAGTACTGGAGTTTCAGCTTTAGCATCATTCCTTCCAAAGAAACCCTAGGGTTGATCTCCTTCAGAATGGACTGGTTGGATCTCCTTGCAGTCCAAGGGACTCTCAAGAGTCATGGCAAATAGATGGGGAAACAATGAAAACAGTGGGAGACTTGATTTTCTTGGGCACCAAAATCACTGCAGATGTTGCCTGCAGCTATGAAATCAAAAGATACTTTTTCCCTGGAAGAAAAGCTATGAGTAACCTAGATAGCATATTAAAATGCAGAGACATTACTTTGCCAACAAAGGTCCATCTAGGTAAAGCTATGATTTTTCCAGTGGTCATGTATGGATGTGAGAGTTGGATTTTAAAGAAAGCTGAGCGCTGAAGAATTGATGCTTTTGAACTGTGATGTTGGAGAAGACTCTTGAAAGGCCCTTGGACTGCAAGGAGCTCCAACCAGTCCACCCTAAAGGAAATCAGTCCTGAATATTCATTGGAAGTACTGATGCTGAAGCTGAAACTCCAGTACTTTGGCCACTTGATGGGAAGAACTGACTCATTTGAAAAGACCCTGATGCTGGGAAAGATTGAAGATGGGAGGAGAAGGGGACGACAGGATGAGATGGTTGGATGGCATCACCGACTTGATGGATGTGAGTTTGAGCAAGCTCCAGGAGTTGGTGATGGACAGGGAAGCCTGGCGTGTGCAGTCCATGGGGTCGCAAAGAGTCAGACACGACTGAGCGACTGAACCGACTGACTAATGAACTTCAATATTTGGAATGTCTCCAGCATTCCGTTGTAGAGCAACGGGGAAGAAAAAAGTGGAGGAGAAAGTTAGGACATTATATTTAACTTTCTTGGTTTTACATTTCTAATGTATCTTTCTTACTTTTTTTTTCTTTTTTTTTTGAGGCATGGCAATTGTGTGTCCAAAAATATTGTTTTGTGAAAAACTGGAAAATCTGTTCTATATTAATTTACAGATGGGTTTAGTGAATTGTTGTTCACTGTTAGTAAATTTATTTCTTGGATTGTATGCCGTAAAAGGCACTTTGCCTTAGCTTGTTTCTTTCTAAAGGTTATGTAAATTTTGTCACTTAACAAGTATTTTTATTGTGAGTGATGAAGAGATTTCAACTGCTGTGCTGACAAAGACTCTTTAATCAAGCTTTTAAAAATAATTCAAGCTTTAGTCATTGCCTCATTTTTACTCTCAGAACTATTTTACTAAAAAAAAAATTCAGTACAGCATAACAATTTAGACAGTACCACTGGGTTTATTTCAGTGTTTGTACTGCAGAGATATTATTACCAGTTAGTTTTGGTGAGATTTCGTTAATGGAAAATTATGAACAGTTTTAACACTACCATTGTGAGTGGTTTTATTGCTCAGTACTGTGACCTCTTTAGTTCTCCTGTGATCCTTCTGTCATCAAATCACAGAAGTCTAGCAAAGCACAAGCATATACTGTTGAGAGATGGGCCAGAAGGGAGGGATGAAAGTGACTTTTTGTTTCCCAGGATATTGGGGAAGAACCCACATGATTTACTTTGAGGCTGAAATTTGTGGAATGAGCAATGCTTTCTTTAAAGATAGGGTTGGGTAAGCTACTTAGCATCTCCATTAACAACTACTTAAGCGTCAGATAAATCTATGAAAATTGTGAAGATTGAGTCATTTTAATTAGGTTAATAGTCATCATGGAGTTACTATACCTATTTTCTTCTGTTCAGTTTTTGTATTTGATTTTTAAGAAATAAAATATGGTATAAAGTAAAATTCCAACTAGTCTTTTTTGCCCGGTAGTATTTTGGAATAGTTGAAATATGAAATTATTGCTTAATATGTAATGAAGATCATCTCTACAATAACAGCAACAAAATCTCATTTTCACTTGATAACAAAATAATTGAAAGGAAGTTGAGATTTAAAAATTCTATCATGGATTTGGTCTTTTTTTTCCTTAATATTTATTTGGGAAGGCTAGAATTGAAAATCTAGAAGAATGCTTAGAAATCATCTCATTTTACTGTTTCATTTTTAAGTGAAGAAATCTGAGACATAGGATGTTACCTTATCTGAGTGGAGTCAGGGGCTCAGTCACAGTGCCACCCAGGGATCACTAGTGCCCCCCAAATCTCACGGGACAGATGGAGCCTGGCAGAGTTCGTTACATAGACCTTGAGGCAAGCCTGATGATAAAAGTAATTTTTCCAGTAAAGATGGGTAATCACAAACAGTTCACCAATAGTATAAACGTATAGATACACACACAGTGAAATGATGATTAATTTATACGTATAGTTCTATTCAGTTTAATGGATATATTAGATTTGTTGATAGAAAATGTTTTTTATATTGTTTATATAATATACAGTCTTCTTTGTGGATCCTGATCTCCTTCTTTGCTTCCTCGTTACACTTCATTATTTGGTCTGTCTTCCCCATTAGAGTTTACTCGTAAGAGCAGGAAAGCCTCTGCCTTATTCACTGGCATCATTTCTAGCACCCAGTAAAGCACTGATTGTTGACCGACCGCTTTGTTAGATACCTATTTTATATGGCCTTATGGGAAACTGAGCATATTTAAGTATCTTAAAAGTTTGCCTTTTTTTTTCTCTTTCGCAGTGAACAGAGTATCTGTCAGGCAAGAGCTGCTGTGATGGTTTACGATGATGCCAATAAAAAGTGGGTGCCAGCCGGTGGTTCAACTGGGTTCAGCAGAGTTCATATATATCACCATACAGGCAACAACACATTCAGAGTCGTGGGCAGGAAGATTCAGGACCATCAGGTAAGGATTTGTTAATTCTTAAAGTTACCTAGTATTACAAAAGGACTCAATATATGCAGTAAAATAAAGTCATATTTTGTAGCCAAAAGAGTCTCTGTGGGAAAAACTGGGTATAGCTTTGCCATTCCACCCTCTCCATCTTTATAAAGCTTGAATTTAGATGACAATTTAGAAGTAATTGTTCAGGAATATAAATCTGAGTTTTTCAATTATGATATTCACTAAATCCTCCAGCTAGGTTTGGGAATTTAAAGTAAATTTAAGACAAACTAAAGTGTGAAATATCACTTAAGTAGCAGATTGTGTTTAAGGAATTCATTTCCCACCAAAGGTATGGAGTATTGGACTATAGGAAGGAGTTCAAAATTTAAGTAGTTTCATAAAGTATTGTTAAGTTCATATATGATAGAAAAATTGTATTAAGGTTGCTGGAATAGTTAGGCTTTTGTAATTCATGTCTGGCATGACAACTAAGCTTTTGGTAATTCCCTGCTCTGGATTTCTTAGAAAGGTGACTGTTATCTGATTACTTGATTTCTGGGGCCTTTCCAGATCAGGAGCCAGTAGACAGTGCAAAATGGAGATAGGGTTTTACTAGCATTAAGTATATACTAGTAGCAGTGAGGACTTTTTATAAAAAGAACAGATTTACGAAATACTTTTGAAGCTGGTAAGATGGTAAAATCAGCCAGTGTTAAATATATGCGGGGGAAAAAAATCTAACAGATTTCCAGCTGAGTTCTTATTAGAAAAAGATAGTTCCCTGAATTTCCACTGGGAGACAGGCTGGTATAGTGTGTGGTGAGATGCTGTGACAGCCCTGTATTTGGGGATGGAAATTATGAACTGGTAATATCCGGGGACTTAGATTTGGTATTTGTATGGTATGAGATGCTGGGCCTCGAAACTGGTATCAAAGTTTCAAAACTGCCTAAAGCTGAACCTTTTCAAGGGGCTGCACACCATAAAAAGAAGACTAAGAACAGTCTTCCTAAACCAGCACAGGTAGGCAGAGGAGTTTGAGCTAGTTTAGGAGCTCCTCTGAAAAAGCTTCATTTACACATCTCCAGCTGAGAAATTAACCAATCCTGGTTGCGGGCCAGTGAAACTCCTACGGCGCCTGGCAAAAACAAATACGTTGCTCCCCAGGAGAGGAACTTTCCAAGACCTGAATCAGTTGGCAGAAAGAGCAGTTCACTGAGTGCAGCAAGTTACTGACTGCCCTAGCCTGCTGCCCTCTGCCCTCTCAGGCCCCCTTCTCTCCCCTATGCCCCCACCTCCACCCTATCTTCCTCCTCCTTCTCCCCTCTCTCCTTTTGCTCTGTGCCCCTGCTGCTCAGCCTTCCGCTGGTTTCCCTAAGAGCCTTCTCTGCCTCTCTGTCCTCTCTGTCTTTCCTCCAACAGACTGTCTCAGGAGTGAGTTGGGCCAGAGACTGATGAATACTCCCTAAGAGGCTGCTGCAAAGTGAAAATGGGAACTGGACAACTAGAACTTTATAGAAGTTATTGAACATTTTAAACACATTGCAAACTAGTAGCTGTAAAGTAAATTTTTGGTAAATTCAGTGAATTGGTCATTTGATATCCTGATGAACAAACCTAAACATATCTAAATGTTGGTGAAAAAGAAGATGAGTATTTAAAAATAATGAGATCAAAACATTACTTTGTACACTTGAAATGAACATGTTATATATCAGTTACACCTCAGTTGAAAACAAATGATTAGAAAGAAATCTATGTAAAGATGAAATACTGACATTTTTATTCATAAGAGAAGTTAACTATCCTGTGGCTTCCGGTTTTTGACAAATGGAGTGTTTCTTAAAATGTTGGAAATTTAAAAACACTTCTAAATAATTTGTGACACTAAGATGAAGTCATTATGAAGATTAGAAAATGTTCAGGAGTCAAAAAAAGAACAAAATGCTGGATCTGAGTGACAAGATATGACACATAGAAACCTGTGGGACGTCTAAGCTGTCCTTAGCTAGACAGTCCCTCCCCCGCTGCCTGCCTGTGCTCTGTATGTGTGAACCTGTTTTGTTAATGTTTGTTCATTTGTTTTGTTTCGTATACCACATGTAGGTGAAACCATAGCGTATTTGTCTGTCTTTGTCTGACTTACTTCATTTAGCATAATATCCTCTAGGTAGATGGACAAATGGCATATAATAAGCAAACCCAAAGAAAGCAGAAGGAAATACTAAACATAAAAGAAAATAAATAGAAATTAACAACACAGAAACTTCTTCCCTGAATAAATGGACAGAATCAAATCCCCCAAAAGTTACAAATAAAACAGCATTAGGGTTGGAAAGAGATATCACTGTAGTTACGGTAAGGAAATAAATCATAAGATAATATTATGAACAACTTTACACTAATAAGTGGGCCATCTTGTAGAAAAATATAATTTATCATAACTGGCAGTACAGAAACATAATAGACTATATTTTATTTTATCAGTCATATATTTTTATCAGTCATAAAATATATCAGTAGTTAATAATCTACCCCAAATATGTTTTTGAAAGGACAGTGTCCAGAGCATTTATAAATGAAATTAAAAATCCTTAATCTATTACCTGTTTTATGTAAACTGTTCTAGAAAAGAGTGTTTTAGGACTTCCTTGGCAGTCAGTGGTTAAGACTCCACCTTCCTGCAGGGGGTGCAGGTTCAGTCCTTGGTCCAGGAGTCAAGATACCATATGCCTTGTGGTCGAAAAACCAAAACATAAAACAGAAGCAATATTGTAACAAATTTAATGAAATGATCCATGTCAAAAAAAAAATCTTAAAAGAAGAGTATTTTATGAGGCTAGTGTAATTTTGATATCTAAGACACACAACCATTTCAGAGAGGGAAATTATAAACACATTTCAGTTATTAACATTGATAAAGAGATGAAAGTCCTCAATAAGATATTAGCAGGCCAAATGTAACAATGTATATTGGAGGAGGGGGTGGGGGGAAGATCACCTCTTAACCAAAGAGGATTTCTTTCTCTTTATCTCAGTTATGTAAAGGTAGTTTAACATTAGTAGCCTATTAATTTGGTAGGAGAAAACCTAGAAGAACACCACCGATAAAATCCATACAGAATAATGCTCAGCACGTTTGGCATAAAAATGAGTTTTCTTAAGCTGATAAAGATGAATAATGTAAACACACAGCAGACATCTAGAAGACAGTTCAGTGTTGGAAGGATTTCCATTAAACTCAGGAATAAGTTTGAGGATTTCAGCTTTAGTCATTTTCATTTTCTATTGCGGAGATGGTAATCTAGTAATATAAAGAAATAGAAGCTATAAGGATTGAAAAGGAGGAAACGGAGCTTGACCTTATTCGCTGATGATATAATTGTCTATGTAAAAAAATCCCAAAATCTGCAATAAAATATTAGAACTAGTAAAATTGTTCAGTAAGGTCTTTGGATATAAGATGAATATATTAAAATCAGTAGCATTTTTGTATAACTAGCAATAAACAATTTGAAAATATAATTTCATACAGATGCTGCTTAAAGTAACAGCAGTGATAAAATACCTAAGAATAAATCTCATAAATAATTGGTTTCATTCCAGAGTACCTTTGTTCATTGCTTAGTGGTTATCAGTCTATTTTAAGTGGGAACATATTATTATAATTTATTAAATAATGTCTAAGAGCCATTAAAAAATTAACCACAGTTTATTTATAAAATTGAATATGTACAAATCATATATATGAAAAGCTGCCATTTTTCTCCTTAATACTTCAGTACTTACTGTGTTCTAGGGGGTGTGCTTAGGTTTTATATAGGTAATAAATTCCTGACGTTGAAGAACAATGCAGTAAAGAATGGGGATGTTACACATGTAAAGAAAGCACAATTAGTTGTTTCAGTTATGATAAATAAATCATTGTGTAGCTAGGGCATAAAAGAATGATCAGTTTGTTGAGAAGATGGGGGAACAGGTTGTGATGACTTCATAGACAAGATAAGCTGATGAGCCATGTCAGAAAGAAGCATAGATGTTTATTGCACGGTTTAATCTGTTATGATCAGGCTAAAAATGGATGGGTGTATGCAAGGTGTAAATCACTAATCTAGATTCAAGCTCCTTGGGTCTGCTGTATTAGAATTTTGAAGAAGTTCATACCCAATAGCATCCTTGGTGAACAGTTATTGTTAAATTAGGGTGTATGTGTCCCTCTTTACTTTTAAAGCTTTTTAAAATTATATAGCATTGTCTATCCTTGATAGAATTGAATGAAATAATTTGTTTAAAATTATTAAAATTTCTATAAATTATTAAAATTTCACAGTTTAAAATTTCTATATTGAAAAAACTGAGCTAATGATTGAGGTACTATAATTTTAATTCTAGTAATATTTTCCTCAACTTTTTCTAATAGTCTGCCACTGAAGAGTTGAAAAAGTAAACATAACTATCTTTTTTGTCTGCCCTTATAACCTATTTGTCAAGCAAGATATAGATTGCCTTAAAATTTGGTTCATAGTATTCTTGTGATATTAAATTCTAGTAGCTTTGGGTTTCTAGTAGCTAAGGATTTGTAACCCTCTCCCACTCTCAATATGTATAGAAAGCAATTGTAAGACGTGACCATATTTTTTAAGTTGTAGTAAAAATAACATAAAATTTACCATTTTAATAAATTTTAAGTGTACGATTCAGTTCAGTTCAGTCACTCAGTCGTGTCCAACTCTTTGCGACCCCATGAACTGCAGTAAGCCAGGCCTCCCTGTCTATCATCAACTCCTGGAGTCCACCCAAACCCTTGTCCATTGTGTCGGTGATGCTATCCAACCATCTCATCCTCTGTCATTCCCTTCTCCTCCTGCCCTCAATCTTTCCCAGCATCAGGGTCTTTTCAGATGAGTCAGCTCTTCGCATCAGGGGGCCAAAGTGTTGGAGTTTCAGCTTCAACATCAGTCCTTCCCATGAACACCCAGGACTGATCTCCTTTAGGATGGACTGGTTGGATCTCCTTGCAGTCCAAGGGCCTCTCAAGAATCTTCTCCAACACCGCAGTTCAAAAGCATCAATTCTTTGGTGCTCAGCTTTCTTTATAGTCCAACTCTCAATCCATACATGACCACTGGAAAAACCATAGCCTTAACTAGATGGACCTTTATTGGCAAAGTAATGTCTCTTCTTTTTAATATGCTGTCTAGGTTGGTCATAACTTTCTTTCCAAGGAGTGAGCATCTTTTAATTTCATTCAGGGACATTAAATACATTCACACTGTAGTGCTGCAACCATCACTACTATTCATCCCTGGACTTTTTCATCCAGACTGAAACTCTGAACCCTTTGAACAATAATTTTCCATTTCCCTCCACCATAATCCCTGACAACCTCCATTCTATGTTGTTTTTGCAAATTTTGTTATTCTAGGTACTTCAAATAATTGGAATCATACAATATTTTTTCCTTTATATCTAGCTTACTTCACTTATCTTTAAGTGGTCATCATATTTTAAAAATAATGTCATGTTTGGATATTGGTGGATGAGGTAATTTAGATAAAGCTTCTCTCTGTGAACCAAAATAATTGGATGAATATTTAAAAGAAAAAAGTCTATTTGGAGAGCTTACATGACAGTGAAGAATTATGGGTCCGTGACTTAAAAGAAGAAGGAATCAGAGAAGTGAGCCTAGCTTGGAACCGGTTTTTACCCAGAAGCACGTATTAGTTTTGAAAGAGGAGCCTGAGTAGCTGAACAGAACTTTTGGCAGACTCCTGGGACTAGTAGAACAAAAATTATAAGTCAGATCTGCTAATGAGGGGAGGTTGTCTTGGTAATCACCCAGGTTGTGATTTGGGACCCAGAAGCCCCATACCCTGGGGAAGAAGTTTGACTCTAAGTAGACTGGGCTTTAGAAGAACTGATACTCAGCCTCTAATCATTTTAATCACTTTTGGATTGAGGTAATTTGAAATTGTTAGTTTCCCTAGCTGCTGGCCAGAAACAAATGTAAATCTTCCCTGAGAAAATATAGCTTCATTTTAGGCCTCAAAATTTCCTTAGAGTTATCCATAGTCAGTATCTGGCATTCAGTCAAAATAAACAGCATACGAGGAAACAAGAGGAACAGTAACAGTAACCTACTGGGAATCCAGTTAATGGGATTATCAGAAACTGACTTAAAATAACTATGCTTAATGTATTCAAGGAAATAAAACTAAATTGAGAATTTCAGTAGAAAAAGAGCTAAATGGAAATATTGGAATTGAAAAATAAAATAGCTGGTATTAGTAATTCAGTGATGAGTTTATAACAAATTAGAGGCTACTGAAAAAAATTAGTAAACTGGAATATAGATCAGAAGGAAATATTCATTCTGAAGCTGTGATGTTTGGAGAGAGAAAATTACGGACATATGAAAAAGTGCTTAAGGGACATAGGAAATACAGTAAAAAAGTGTAAGGTATACCCTTCCCATACTGGCGTCTCAGAAGAGAGGGGGGAACGTGGTAGGAGCAACAATCGAAGACAAAATAGTGAACACAAATTTTCAGAAATGGTGAAAGGATATCACCTTAGAAATGCTGTAAACCATAAGTGGATAAGTACAAAGAAAACCACATGTAAACATACCATGTTAAAATCACTGTATACTAAATTCAAGTTGAAGTTCTTTAGTTTGATCCATGAGCAAAATACAGCTTTAAAAAGCAGTAATAAACTGTCAGCTGACTTCTCAGTAGAAACAGTAAAAGTTAGAAGGCAAAGGATAAAAGAAAATAAATGACCACTTAAATCCCATACCTAATAGTCTTCAGTAATGAAGGTGAAATAAAGATATTATCTTGAGAAATCAAAATGGAGAATTCATTATCAAGAGATCTGCTTTGAATGAAATTCTAAAGGGTGCTCATCAAGATCAGAAATGGTCCCAACAGAAGCTTGGAGAGGACAGAGGAATAAAAAACAACAAAAAAAGGGTAAATATTGGGTAAATCTTGAATGACCATCAACTGTATAAAACTACTAATAATGTTTTATGGGATTTAAAATATAAATGAAATTAAAAATACCTGATAAAAATAGTGTAGACATCTTAGGATGGGCATTGGGGAAAAGGAGTTTTATTGGAGATAAAGTATTGTAAGTCTGTGTATTGTTGAGGTGAAAACAAAAGTATTGGTTCCTAAGTGTCTTTGATAAGTTTAAGACGTCTGTTTCGATCTCTGAGGCAACCACTGAAACAACAGTGAGAACACTGTGTAACTGGCAAGCTCATAGGACAATAGTAAAGAACTCTAAAAGAAGGTATGATAGATTTAGGCCCAGATTTATGTATAACTTGCATTAAGTGTAAATGGATTAAACACTACAGTTAAAAACAGAGACCAGTGAATTGGATAAATAATATGAAATTGACAATAAGTATAAAATTGTAGCTGCACACAAAGGACTGAGAACAGCCAAAGCAATATTGAGCAGCTGCAAAGTAGGAGGACACACTAGTGGCTATCCAGACCTCCTATAAAGTTATAATAAATAAGTCACTGTGATGTTGGCTCAGAGATAGGCATACTGACCAGTAGAACAAAACAGAGCCATTTCGACACTTAGTTTATGAAAAAGGTAAACCTGCAGCAGACCAATAGGTACTGCTGGATCAATTGGACAGCCATATTGGAACAAAAAAGAAAGTTGAACCTTATTTCATGTTGTAGGCATAAATCAATTCCAGTTGAATTGGAGATGTAAATATGGAAGTTAATACAGTAAAGCGTCTATAAATTAACATGGACGAATATTTTTATCACTTTTATCACACATGAGAAGCATTTGTTAAACTGATTTCAAAAAGCATTGACTGTATAAAGGAAAAGATTGTGTTATTAGGACTGAATAAAAGTTAAGAACTTCTGTTCCTCAAAAGATGCCATTAAGAGAGTGAAAAGGCAAGTCACAGAATGGGAGTAGATGTTTGTAACATACAACCAACAGTGGGATCATCCAGAATATATAAAGGACTCTTAATAGATCAATTAAAAAAAAGATGGGCAACTCAGTTAAAAAATGAGCAAGGGATTTAATTTAAGCACGTATTCCTAGAAGATCTCCAGATAGCCATTAAAATACAAAAAAGTGCTACATAGCAATAGTAATAAGGGAAATGCTACCTAGAACCTCAATGATGTAGTATTTATACCCAGCAGAATTGCTGAACTTGAGACTGACGATACCAGTTATAACGATGCACTGTATGTGTGGTTGTGCAAGCCATTGTATACTGCTGTGGAAGTGAAAACTGATGGGACCAATTTGGAAAGCTACGTGGAGTTTTCTGCTGAAATTGAGCATAGTATGGCTTGTGACAGTTCTACTTCTAGGTATATGCCCAACAGAAATGTGTGCAGTAAACCATAATTACATACAATGAATAGATGCTTCTCATAAATAATTTTGAGAGAAGGAGGGCAAATTACAGTATATATTGTGTAACTCCTTAAACATAAAACCTCAAAACCTACAAAACTATTTGTTGATGTTAGAAGTGTGGCTAATACCTTTGGGAGGGGGTTTCTGATGTTAATGTCCTAGTTTTTGATCAGGGTTTGGCTACCTAGGAGCAATCACTAAGATACATGCATATGTTTATATGCTTTCTGATTTTATAAAACTTTAGTAAACATGTTCAAATATATTTAATGAGAGATATAGGTTTTCTTTTGTTTTGCTGATTTACTCTTTTAAGGCCAGAGACTTGTAACGATCAGACAGCCTAACATCTATCAGGCTGTTAACTTCGCAGACTGATTTTACTCCAGATACTGGTTTTAACCATTTTTGCTTTTTTTGCCGAGGTTGGTCAGGGGCAGGTTTGAATGAGCATGTCTAGTAAGGATGTTGACTTTGCTGATTTTGCCAATTATTAGCTTAACTTTATAAAGAATTACTGTCTTTTAGGTTGTGATAAATTGTGCCATTCCTAAAGGATTGAAGTACAATCAAGCTACACAGACCTTCCACCAATGGCGGGATGCTAGACAGGTGTATGGTCTCAACTTTGGCAGCAAAGAAGATGCCAATGTCTTCGCAAGTGCCATGATGCATGCCTTAGAAGTGTTGAATTCACAGGAAACAGGTAGGGTGTCCACGGGTTACCTGTTTCCTTGAACTGAAGTGCTGTGTATATATTAAACCAAGTCTTTTCTGACCAACTTTTAAATCATATATATATGTATTAATATTTGAAGTGATTCTTGAATTTCTTTTGTTTTCTACAAAAATGTGAACTTTTGTTTGTTGATGATGAATATTTACTCTAGAAGGATAATCTTATGAGACTGGTTAGTAGTTAGTAATTTTTCAGTGTTTCATTTGCAGTTTTTTAATTTGTTTATTCTGATCTAGAACCTCAACTTTCATTGCAAGAACATGAGACTCAGAGATAAGCTGTGGACTGAATATGCATATTTGTCATCATCTTATTTTTTATGATCAAACACATGTTTTCTGAAACATGTTTTTTAAGCAACATGTTTTTTAAGCCACTACAGAGCCCATGAATTTCAAGGTCTAGGACTAGGTCCTCTTCCTAGTAGGTACAAATTCCATTGTAAAACTTGTTTAAAGATTTTCAGAGTGCCCTCTGGTGGTATAAGCTGTGAGTTGCATGTCCTCTGACACTGCATGGTGATCAGAAAGGTGTGTAGAAACAATTCACTTAAAAACACACAGGATTTGAAAGTGTGTATATGTCAGAGATAAGCTGGTTTTATTTTGACTTAAAAAATAGGAAAAAATATGCCAGTTTGTAATTATCTCTTTGGGGAGATAGATTTAATAATCAGAAAATTAAGGTTATAATAAAGCAGACATGTATGGTTACTCTTGCTTGCCTTTGTGTATTTAGTAGCAATCTTACTGATATAAGCATGCCATAAATAAAGTTTATTTATATATTTTCTGAGGAAGGACTTATATAGTTACATTAAAATTCAGTATTTTGTTGAAAGTACAGAATTTCAAAACCTGTTATAGATAATTTAAATTTTATTTATACCTTTCCCTATTCTAAAAATGATTGAAGCATCTAGCCTATGTGTTAGTCTATTTCACATGTGAATTTCAGGGCAAGAAGACACTTCGGAATCTTATTAAAACTACCTTATCATACCTACAGGTGGTTTTTCTTTTGAGGAAATTAATGTCTCTATAAATAATTTGTACATAACTCTCATCTATTTTGAGAAAATAAACCACTAGAGCTTCTTCTAGTCTGTCACTCAGTCTAGAAAATAGCACAGAAAAGTCTGCCCGTGTGTACAGACTTGTATGTACATTGTCTAAGTCACTGTACTTTGCTTTCCGGCATCACTATTTTATCAGCATTCTCTTGTAGGTATAGAATTGCTTTTCTGTTACTTAGTTTTACCATAAGGAAGCAACTCTAATTGTTGTTCTTAATATTTTATTGAATAGATCAGCTACATAATAATTGAAGAGAAAACTTTAGAGAGCATGTGTGACAATAACGTCTAGCTTCTCCATGTTTGGAACGATCTAGCATTATTTTTATTTCTGAACTTTCAAAAGCATGTCCACTGTTCCTAAGAAGTGAATGTTACTAATTTAAACTGGTTAACATTATTATTCATCTTATCATCAGTTTTTTTAGCCAGTTGGAAAAGGGTTTTCATCGGTGTATAGTCATATAGTTTGTTTTCAAAATGCAGATGCTAATTAATGATTTTTTTCTTTTGATCTTGATCTTTTGAAATTAATGAGTCTTAATGTGGAGAGACTCAATTACATTGTCTATTGTAAAGTAATAGACATTTCCACATTATAGGAAGTTTAGTAAATGGGAAGATCGCCCATCATCTCATTAGCTATGTAAGCATTTTGTTAAGGCAGAAAAATTGAATAGATTCCTCTTAGATAAGTTTGAAGCTTATTCTCTTCTCTGTCACAGTCTCAACTTAGAATATCATGGGCTGAGGCAGGTGAGAGAGAGTGGTGGAAGAAGCTGGTCCATCCTAGCCATCTCCTTGCATCATGGCCCCAGTCATTGGCAAAGAATTTGGTTCTGTGGCTTTTTCATCAGAGAAGGCAAAAGCACATGAAATGATCTTTATGGTCTGACTTAGAAAATGACTGTTTTCGTACATTAGTATAGGTAAACACTGTCTCCAATTTTTGATAGCAATAATTGGCTTGGCATTGGAGGCATAAGGTGCTTCCCTGGTGGCTCAGCTGGTAAAGAATCTGCCTGCAATGTGGGAGACCTGGGTTCAATCCCTGGGTTGGGAAGATCCCCTGGAGAAGGGAAGGGCTACCCACTCCAGTATTTTGGCCTGGAAAATTCCATGGACTGTATGTATAGTCCATGGGGTTGCAGAGAGTCAGACACGACTGAGCGAGTTTCACTGGAGGCATAAGAGGATTTAGATGCTGTGAATCCTAAGTGTCCTCAGGAAAGGATATAAACTTTTCTGTAGATCCCAGTAGAATTGGTAAGAACTCCACCCCCAGTGTTAATTTTGTGACTCCCTGCTATCCACATAAACAAACATACCCAATAATGTCACCTCTCAACTTGAACACGTTGTCCCCTTCCATAGCTGTTTGCTTTGGATTCATAGCCAGTTGCTTGCTAAAACCATCTATTCTCTGCCTGCCAAAACAAGTTGGTAAAAGGTAACTTGCATGTCCCCTCCCTAAGTAAACAATATACCCTGTAAATCTCTGATCAGAAGCAAAAGAAACAAACTTATTCATAAAGGTAAAGTACCTGTAGCTATTAGTCTGTTTTTACTTGGTGTCTTTCCACTTTTTAAAACCAGTTTTCCATATTGAATGCTTCTGGATTTTCTTTTTATTAGGTTTAATTTATTATTCATTGAATATTTGCTAGTCCTTTTTAGTGGTGTTCAGGCTTTTTAAAGTTATGGTCACCTTTGTACAAAAAAAATCTTTTTCGGATGCTTAGTGCATAAACAGACCAAGCCCCCCTATCCCCCCACCCCCAAACAAAAACAAGAAACCTGCAGAGATTCTCTGATTAATGTGGGAGTTGGGAGCATCTGACCATGGGGACACCCATGTGGTTCCCTCGAGCAGGATTTGGAAATGACTAACTCATCTTTTCTGCCAAAAAAAAAAAAAAAAAAATCACACAATTCTGCCTTCCTCTTTTCTTTGCCTCTCCACGTCTCTAATTCCTCAAACAAAATGCTCAAATTAAGGGAAAAAAACGGCCTTTTCTATAGCTAGTCATGCTGACCTTTACAAGGTGCTCTGTGTGCATGTTTAATATTTCCATTTCTTTTATGAAAGGAGTGGGTGGCAGGAATGTTTTCCTTTATTTTGTTTTTAACTTAGTGTGCAATTATCTAATATACTGGAAAGTACAGAAGGTGCTAAATACAGTGAGTTATATTTGGAATTTAAGAAACAAGTCACATGTTTTAACAGTTTTGAAAAGAAGTTGAATTTAGTGCTTTCTTTTATACCAAAGCTAGTTTATCAGTTTCCTTTGCCTAATAGAAATAAACTCAATTAAGTACATTCAAAGTGTGTTATCCAGCCTGGTATTTTTTATTTCTTTATTGTTTATCAAGTACATTTGTAGCAGTTTTGCAGATAATAGTCATGGATTATATAAAATATAAACTCAGTCTTTTTCGTGATCAGTAGATGTAAACTTCCACAATCTATTTCCTTTTGAAAAGGGTTTAAATCATTTGAAAAGAGATAATTCTTAAAATCCATTTGTAAAAAAGGGAAATCATATTGGTTTTAGGTAAGATTATTCTACTCCTTTTGTTCTGCTGAACCAAAATTAAGCATACCTTTCAAAGAGGAAAACCTTAAAATATTTTACCATTGTCTAAGACTGCTTTTGCTGGATTTTATTTTGTATCTATTGAAAGCAAGAATATAGTCAAAGATAACCTCCTGTTGGAAATTTTCCTTAGAGCTTATAAATATTTATGAAGACTGAGATTCCATTCATTTTTTAATTGGTAATTTGGTCTGATAAACCTTTCATACATGCATTTGTATGAGTTTTATCTCAGCATTTTAAAAATCTTGACATGTTTCAGAATTAACTGGATTTAAAATATCTCAGAAAGTTTCTAGAAATGCTTTTTATATTTATAGTGGCACTTTTATTTTTCAGACATCCAGAATGCCAGTATTCATGGGACCAATATTAAGGTTATGTCACAAAAACCATCAAACATGTTTTGAGCATAGGTCCTGTGCTGGACACTGGAAGTGATGCTAACATGATAAGGCCTATCCTGTGCCTTCTAGGATTTCACAGCAAAATTAGAGTATGGTTTGTGACATGTGAATGAAGTATGCAGAAGAAAATTCTAGGGTAAAGGGAAGTTTTGAAGAGAAGATGATGTTTGAGCTGTCTTTTGAAGAATAAGTAGATGATAGAAGAACATTCTGGACAGGCTTGGAGGTGTGAGAGCCTGGCACAGTTGGGAAACAAAGCAGGGATGTGGTGGGCTTGGGCCGGAGGCTTTCTATCTATCTGGGGGAGGGGGGGTCGCAAGAGATGAGACTGGGAAGGGCCTTGTGTTCCTGCTGGGTGCTGTGCAGTTCAGGATACTGGTCGGTGATGCGGTCTCTGAAGGGTGCTGAATAAATACTTTAGGACAAAAGTGATGGATTGGTAAGCATGTGTTTGTAGGCACGGAGATGAGTTTCAGATGCCGTTGTGATAATACCAGTGAGAGTGGTGAGGCCTGAAATGATACAATATGAGAAGGGAAAGGAGCAGCATGGAGAGGAGGTGACAGACTTTTAGTGCCAACCTTGCCTGTGAAGGCATTGTTTTAGGCCTTCTGCTTACATCCTCATTCAGTCCTTAAAGCAGTTCTGAGGCAGGAATAATAATCTGTTTTTAGGCACCAGCTTTGTGGGCGGTCCTAATTGGGCACATTTATTACTGATAATCTGTATAACAACACTACAGAGTTGCTGGTATTAAGCTTGTTTTAGACATAAGGTTGGGGCTTACAAAAGGTCTCTGGACTGGCCCAAGAGCCCACAGCAAGACAGTGGCATGACTGGCCATTTGTGCCCTGATTTAGTTTTAGTATTCACCTTTTTTCCGCTGTGTGCATGAGATGTAATGGATAGGTCAGGAAGAAGAGGATGCTGTTCTAAGACAGTTACACAGATTGTGTCCTTTTGGGCAGTCAGGGAAAATGGATTCCCAAGGTGATGTTGGATACAGTACTTTGCACTTCTGACTTCCTTAATCAACCGTCTTATCAGAGAAGTAACATTGTGAAACATAGAACTAACTGTAGCTGCTCGTCAGGATTAAATGAGTAAGAGGTTTGGAGGTTGCGTGGGTGGGACATTCTTTTTCTGGGTGCTTCCTTCTCAACTTACCTCTTCACACCCTTCCACATTTATAAATCCACAATCTCTATAAAAACATGAGGTTAGTCTATCAGTACTGCCACCCCCAGTTTCTAATTAAGAAGACTGGTACAGAGAGGTGGGACTTTGCTAAGGTCATATATACCTAGAAAGGGAGGCTCAACTGGGATTGGATTTTACTGACCTTCAGGAGATTTCTTTTTATTACTTTTTTCTGCTTTTCAGCTCAAGATCTTCAAAGCATATTTTAAAAGGCTTTTGAGGGATGTCCATTTAAGCTGAGAAAATCAGAAAGAGAAAAACTTTCATTTACTTTTTGTTTTATGTATTTTGGGGGGGTAAAATTTTATGGTCTTTCATTTTTGATTTAGTGGAAAGAACTTAGGGTTGGAGGTGAAAGACTCCAATTTTGACTCCTCCCCTGGTGGCAGGTTGCTTTCTCTAAAGCTGTTCCCTTCAATGAGGAAACATATAAAGGGATCCTTATAAAAGGATCATGAGAACACCTGTGTTACTGTATCCTAGGGATTAATTGAGGTAAAGAGATTAGTATTTTTAAACTATAGGATGTTATTTTTTAATGCTAATATTAAAAAATACACAGAAAATTCTGTGTGGATTAATTTTCTTAGAGGAATAAAAGTGGTAGACAGACTTTGAAGCTTTTTCCAACCTCTTTGTCTTTACTGCCTGGTAAAGATATACCATGTTATGTTTCCTCATAGAAAATCAATTAATTTATCCATCATTTGATACATACATGGCAGGGGGAAATTAGACTCAAATCTTGCCCTCAAGGATTCTTCTACTCTTGCAGGAGAGATAAGATACAATCTTAATCCAAAAGAGAGAGTTGTCTGTGAGGTACAGATAAAATCCTTTGAGTATGAGGAGGGGCAATTGTTCCACTGGAACAATTGAGGAAAGTATTAACAATGAGATGGATTTTTGAACTGATTTTGAAAGATAGATAAAAGAGGGACAGAAGGGGGAAGGAAAGGCACATCCATCTGTCCCAGGAAGTAGTGTAGGAGTACAAAAGTGGAAAAATGAGCTTGTTTGTAGAACAGAAGTTATTTGATTGGCCTGATAGGGAATAAAGTCAGAAAGATAGGTCTGACCAAGAAGGGCTTTTGAGAGCTGTGGGTGATAAAGATTGAGTGTACGTTTTTGAGCAAATGGAATGAAGTGAACAAAGCTATACTTCAGAAGGCCAGCAGTGGTTTGAAAAGGGAGCTGCTGGAAACTGAGACAAGCCTTAAGTTACTGAGTAAGGGCAGAAATAGTAGGCGTAGAGGAGAAAATTCGAGTAGGAGAGGGATCACGGTGATGGAATCAGGTGAGTTTAAATAGGAAATCAATATTGTATGAGAACTTCCTCCCCTTACACAACTTTTCCTTTCACAAAAGAATTCTGGCTGCAGATTTTCACATGAAAGCAATAGAAATCTCTGGGAGAGTATCATATCTGTTTGCCGATAGTGTGGTACCTACAATAATGTCTACTTATGAAAAAAGGCAGTAGTTTGGGAGAAAGAGGTGAAAAATGAAAATGCTGTTCAGCATGAGTTTGAAGTTTTACTGTGAACCGGAGTCCAAGTTTTAGAAAGAATGGTACATGCACACAGATTTGTCTTTAAATAGCTTTTAGAGAGCAAATATGTTAAGCCCACAGTTTAGTAATTTATTAACAGAGTTCGCATCCATGTTATATATGAATGTCCTTTTCTTAGGGAGATAATTCTGTTTGAGTTAGAACAATGGTTTTCAACTTGTTACAGAACTAATACAAAACAACTGATACACTTTTGAGATAATTTTCGAAGTTTTGGAAAGCTAAATAAACAATGTACATCATACATTCCAGTGATAGGATTATACCTCCTAAATCAGATATTAAACTTCTTTGTTGGGGACTAAAATTTGCCAGCTCTTTGTAGGGATGCTTATCTGAAACCAATCAGAAGTCCTAATTAGCTGTTGCTGACACTTTGAAGAATTTCTGGATCTTGTGATTGTGCTACGATGCTGATAAGCAATGTTAAATAGTCCCAGTACCTGAATTGAGGTCAACCAATTATGTATCTTTGCTTAATTAAGAAAGAACAAAGATTAATGATAAATACAGTTCCTTTGGACAAGCTCACTGTAAGTATCGAGTCCAACGGGGTTAGCTAAAATAATAAAAGGGTTTCTAGCTGTTGAAAATGTTAAGAACTACTGAGTTAGGCGTCTGATTCATATGCCCAACCTTTCTCAGCCAGGGTTACCTGAGAGGGTTAAGTGCTTACGCAAAATGACTATTATGTTATAACATATGAATTATTATCCTTATAATAAAAGAATTCTAAAATATTTATTTCTGTGACTTTTAAGTTCCTGATCATTAGCTTTTTGGGAAAACTGCTTTGTCTTGACTGTAACTTGAGTCTAATACTGTGTTTTTCTTAAGCACAGCTTCAGTCTTGTATTGTAGAATTGATTAAATAACTAAAACAGACAAGATTTTTCTGATGAATCTGTGTTTCATAATTAAGAAGGTTATTTTAGCCTGAAGTTTGTTGTCAGACAGATACTGTATTCTCTCTCATTTTTATTTCTATGCTTCTTTGTCAGTTGGACCTTTTATTAATGTATCTGATACAGGTCTAACTGGTGACTTCAGTTCTTTAGGCTCACTTTACAATAAACTTGAAGTTTAATTAATGGGGCTGTGGCAAACTGAGGATGTCATCCATGATTGTTTACTCAGTTATTTTTGTGATTATTTTCCTGCATGAGAATAGTTATTTGTATACAGTTACTTTACTTGTCTTCTTGGATTGTAATCATTATTTGTTGCCCATAGGTTGGAGAAGCATTTGCTGGATGTTAGACAGTTGAAAGTTCTGATACCTTTTGGTCGGACGTTTTCATATTTAACTATGGATGTAAGAGATAGAGAGAAGCTTTGATAGAATAGAATCTGTCTTGTTGTCCACTGATGTGAAGACTCAAATCGCAGGAACCACTTCTGCTCTTGGTGAGACCAGTTACAACACATAGTCGCAGCCAAACCTGTTCACAACTTTTACAGTTTAGTGTTTTTCCAATTGAAGTATAATTGATTTACAATATTGTACTAGTTTCAGGATCACAGCTTAATTTTGGACATACTTTGATTAGTGTGTAGGTGATAGTGTATGCTCTGTTGAGTTGTCCATGTTTGTATTCAGCAGAGAGCGTGTACGCGTTGGTGCAGTGCCTCTGAGTTAATACTGGGCATTCCTGTTGGTATGGTTTAGACAGGATAGCAAAATTCTAATTAATTCTAGTTAATCTTATGAAGATGGTATTAAATGGTGATCTCTTTAACGTCTGCTATACATATATAATGGAGAAGGAAATGGCAACCCACTCCAGTATTCTTGCCTGGAGAATCCCATGGACAGAGGAGCCTGGAGGGCTATAGTCCATGGGGTCGCAAGAGTCAGACACGACTTAGCGACTAAACCACCACCACCACCACCGCCACCATACATATAGAAACAGAGTCACAATATTACATATATATAGACAACATATCATTATATATGTAATATGTGATATTATTTCATTAACCCATTAAAAATTCCTAAGAGGTAGATGGTCTCAATATAAAAGAGGAAAAACCACAATGAACTGAATTCTTGTACTCCAGATAAGGTACTACCTTAGTGATACTAGAGAAACAAAAATGAATGACTCACAATTGTTGACCTTAAGAGGCTATTGGGTAGAGAAGATAAGCCATGGTCAGAAATACCTGCAAGATGGCGTGAGTACCGTGAATGGTACAGAGTGGTGATTAGGAAGTGGAATAGGCAACTGCAGCATGCTACTCACGTAAGGATACCAGAAATAACTCCTGTGAAGTAGACCTGCTATTTCTGTAAGCTTTTGCAGTTTCTGAGATGATTCACCTGAGGAAACAAGTGGCTTCTGTTTTCTGGAAATTTTCAGTGATAATTTGGCTGTGAAAGTGCCATTCCTATAAGAAGAAATGCATCTTTATTAAGGAATTTCCTATGCAAATACTGTCCTGATCTTTATCATGATAATACTGTACTAAACACAAAGAATTACTTGACCTTGTTCAGACTTAAACTCGCACTGGTCTCCGTGGATTTAACATTTTTCTTAAGTCACAGAACCATACACCCCCAGTTTGAAGGTACTGACTGGATGACTGATGTCAGTTCCTGGAAACAGGTCTTTAGTGTCTTCTGCAGATAATAGTAGGGAATGACCGTAGGAGGTAGATTGGATTTTTGTGTATACCAAATGGCCTTGCAGTGGCTTTTCATTGCTCTTAAAGCAGAATTCAGGCTTAACAGGAATCCAGATTCCATCATGAACTGGCCCCTCTTGACTCTGCATTAACTAAACATGCTCCCTGGTTCAGATCCTTGCACCTTGTATTCCTTCTTTCACCATGGTGAGTGTTTTCAATAACTTTTTTTTTTTTGGTGATTTATATGTTTATTACTTAAACCAGTCTTTCCCAGTGGGCTGAAAATTGCGCAGGGGAAAGGATTTTGTTGTCAAAAACACTTTACAATGATTTGTATAAATAAATTTGGAGATAGTCCTAATACAGTGACAGTTACTGGCAGATTTTATTTGCATATAAAGATCAAATTATTCAAAGTGTCTTCTGCTGAAGGCCAAAAGATACATGCATTCATACATTTTTAAACATAGCCTACAATCTTATTAATCTGGACTAAGATATGATATATAAACATCTCTCAAGTATATTTAATACAGTAGTAGTAATTTATAGTATTTTTACATGAGTAGATGTTTGAGTCTCTAGAGTTTTGTTCTTAGGAAGCTAGAACTGTTTTTCTGCTCCAAAGGGTTGCTGTTCTTCTGGGGAAATCAGCTTGAATTTATATCTTTCCCTTCTTAAGGAGGTACTTTTGCCTCAGTTTGGGTAGTTCAGTTTTATTCTCAAGTTATTATAACCCAGGCAAGAGCTGGGTTTTCAGGACTCTGGTATTTCCACATTGTCAGTTAGTCCAGCAGTTATTTCTCTGGCAGTATTTACTCTTATATTCATTAAAGCATAAATTAGAACATGTATCATTTAAAAAACTTCTCATGAGTATTTCTTATGTATTTCATCTTCCTGTGAATAGTGATGGTGTGGTCCCTGCAGCCAGCTTGTGGAGTCTTGACTTGCTAAAAAACAAATTCAGCATGAAGTTGTTGCCAGAGGAGATTCAGCCAGATTGCCTATCTAAAGCTACCTCCCTGTTTCCTACAGTTGCCCCTCCCTTTAATAGTTCTCCTGTGCCATGCCTTCTGATGATTCTTGGTCATGAAGCTTGTAAAAATAACTTGCCTTCACCTGAATGTCTTCACACTGGGTTTTTCCTTGCTTTTTAAAGAGTTGATTTTCTTTTTTCCAGAAACTTGAGGGGTCCCAACCTTATAATCTGTTAAAAACTTTAGATATATATTTCCAGGGTATTCAGGGATTTCTTTATATTATACTGAACAAGGCTTTATAGGACTCCCCACTTACCCATCCACATAAAGATTGTTTT
Organism: Oryx dammah; assembly: GCF_014754425.2. Taxonomy (NCBI): domain Eukaryota; kingdom Metazoa; phylum Chordata; class Mammalia; order Artiodactyla; family Bovidae; genus Oryx; species Oryx dammah. The sequence continues at coordinate 51,873,965 of NW_024070205.1, forward strand.
TCAGTTGAAGACAGTTTTCTTTCCCTGACTTTTGTTTAAATATTTCTGCTGCTACTGCTGCCAAGTCGCTTCAGTCGTGTCCGACTCTGTGCGACCCCATAGACGGCGGCCCACTAGGCTCCTCTGTCTCTGGGATTCTCCAGGCAAGAACACTGGAGTTGCCATTTCCTTCTCCAATGCATGAAAGTGAAAAGCGAGAGTGAAGTCGCTCAGTCATGCCTGGCTCTTAGCGACCTCATGGACTGCAGCCTACCAGGCTCCTCCGTCCATGGGATTTTCCAGGCAAGAGTACTGGAGTGGGGTGCCATTAAATATTTCTGGTGTTGTGTAAATCTCCTGCTTCTTTATTATAAAGTTATATACAGATTCATTCATTCTCATACTTGTTCTCTCCCATTTACATTGTTTAGATGGATTCCTGTATGTAAAGGTACTTCTAACATAGTAGGCCTTCAGTGAGTTTTGGTTAAATTACATTGATTTGGTAAAACTCCTGTTTAGTTAAACAGGTTTATCAGTCACCTGTGTGTGTGTGCTCAGTCACTCAGTCATGTCCAACTCCTTGTGACCCCGTGATCCGTAGCCCGCCAGGCCCCTCTGTCCATAGAATTTTTCAGGCAAGAATAGTGTGGTGGTTTGCCCTCCTTGAGGGGATCTTCCCTACCCAGGGACTGAACCTCTGTCTCCTGCATTGCCAGGTGGATTCTTTACCATTGCACCACCTGGAAATCCCCTACTGACCACCTGCAGTGTGCTGAACACCATGCAGGTGCTGGTGATTGGGAAGATGACTATTACCTTTGAGCATCTTGAGGGCTAGTGAGGCACACAGCTGACTCTAGTACATGATTTAAAGGAATAATTCATCAGTCCCACAGTGAACTGTAAAGACCTTAAGTGGGGCCCGTTTTGGTGTTTCATAGTGTGTTTCCTTCTGGGCTGTGGCTGGTATGGAAGTTTTCTTTTTCCCTTCCCCCTGTTTTATTTTTAAATAACAGTGTATTGGTGCTCTTTTGTATAATAGTTCATTTTTAGAGAATGAATAGTAGTAAAAGACTAAGATTTAGTGAAGAATGTCTGATGAAGAAAATAAAAACTGTAGGCCTACAGGTTGAATTAAAATAAGAATGTCATTTAAAGTATGATAATAAGTTTTGTATACAGTTTTTCCAGAAAAAGAAGTTCTTTATCGAGTAACATCTATGGGTTCTTAGACTGGGAATGTGGCACACCTAATTTAAAGCTTCCTAAATTTTTTCATAAGTTTGACAGCGTAGGTGTTGGCTTTTTTCATTTTCTTTGTTTGTCTCAGTACACTGATGTTTTGTCTAGATAACATACCCTCATGCTTGAATTGTCGTATCTAATTTAGGCCTACTAATTATGAGATATTATCTTTTTTAAAGAGTAGTGAAATAAAGATACATATTGTTATGACTATAATTACATTTCAGAGACTGAAGTTAATGATGTTTAGTTTGTAGAATATGTTTTTATGTCCTTACTGACAGCCCACACCAATAACTTTTATATGTAATTCTGTTTCATAAACCCCATGTCAGGTTAACAAAGCCAGTTTATTTTATTATATATTGAACAAAATTACTCTTTCAATAAAATTTTACTTAATTTTGAGTTTCAAAAAGTAAATGTGGACATCTTTGTCATTTAAGCGTCAGCTTTCCTGAGTTTAGATAGAAGTTGCTTCTTGGTTTCACTGATGAAGTGTCATGAATTATTGTGCAGAGAAAATGAGAAGGGACGGGCAGCCAGAGAGAAGGAGATAACTGTTCTGGCTTAACTAGGACAGGCCTGGTTTTGTATGAACCATCCTGAATGGGTACTGAATGGGTATGTATTCAAGAGTCATGGCCTAACAAATGCCTTTGACTGTTTATTCCTCCTGAAGGACAAGCTGATGGCAGGGGAATCTTCCCAGGCCAGCTCAAGCGTTTGGGAAGGATACCCAAGTGCTGGCTCTGCAGTCCTTCCAGACACCTGGGGTCACGCTGGTATTGTTAATCAAGTTACTTCCCTCATTGTGTACATCCAGTTCTCGCGTCAGAACCTAGAGCCAGATAGAGCTCCACTGATGGCAACTGCTCTTGGCAAAGAGCTCAAATTTCCAGCACAGCATTTTGCTCTGATTTTTTTTTAATCAAGAAGTTACATGCTTATTATAAAGTTTAAGCAGTATGGAAGGGCATAAAGAAGAAAGCAAAAATACCTAAAATCTTACCACCCCGAGGTAATCACCTTTAATATTATCCATAATAGAAAAGTAATAGGCATTGAGATACTTTTCAACTTTATCTTTCAATTCCAAGAACACAAGCATGACATGGCACTTTGCTTCCTCCCCCATTAACAGCTTTATTGAACTTTACTTTATATATCATACAGTTTACCCATTTAAAGTGTACAATTCAGTGATTTTTAGTATACTCGTAGAAGTGTACAACTATCGCCATCATCCGTCTTAGAGCAGTTTCATCACACCATTAAGCATTATCACCATCCTTAACCCCCCGCTCCCCAGGTGGCGTGGTAAAGAATCCACCTGCCAACCCACTGCCATATTCTTGCTCGGGAAATCCTACGGACAGAACAGCCTGTGTAGCCCATGGGGTCACAAAGAGTTAGACGTGACTGAGCAACTGAGCGTGCACACGCCCTTACCTCCCCCCATTCCTTCATCCCTCCCAGCTCCTGGCAACCACTGACCTGTTTTCTGTCTCTATATTTGCCTGTTCTGTACACTTCATATAAATGGACTCATACAACGTGTGATCTTTTGTGACTGGCTTGTTAGCAGGGTTTTTTTCACAGTTCGTCTCTTGTGTAGCATGTGTCACGCGCGGCAGTTTGAAAAGTAAACCATTAGTACGTATTCATGGCTCTAGGCATACTTTCTAAGCCTTAACAGCTGAGTTTCTCATTTTAGCAATTTATTTTCATCTGTTAAAGTTGTATACAGTGAAAGTAATGATTACTGCTGAACATTTTTAAAATAAATAGGTTATAACCAAAGCAGAAAGGCTTCCTCATATTTTTTATAAAACCCAACATTTTAAAATGTGGTAAATTGTGTAAAGTAGAATCATGTAGTGGTTTTCTGTGTCAGATTGATTGCATATAGAGAAGAATGCTGGACCATTTGTGAAATCTCTTAGGTTTTATTTTCTTGGCTCCCAGGCTCCTTGGGGGGCGGGGTTTTCTTGCCCAGCATTGTCCTGCCTTCACTTTTACCCCCATATCCAAGAGCATTAGCTTAGAAACTTCATACTTTTTTTTTTTTTGAACTTCATACTTTTTTGATTCTCTTCTGTTACAAAAGTAGGGAAGAACAGACATGGTCTTTGAAAACTTCTGTGTTACACTTTTAGAGTGAAAACAGTTTTCTTAGTTAAAAGAATTTCACCTCTTTACTTAAGGATGAGGGAACGAAATTGTATGAATTTCCTTAAGAATGACTTGACGTGTTCTCATATTATTAGATGCTGCCTCTCATCCCCAGATGAGCCTGGCACATGGAATTGGGTCCCTTTGTACATACATCCGTCCTCCCTCTTCTCCCTCCCACTTTGCCTAATATTAATGTTGCCTAAAACTTTTAAGTCTAGGCAGATTCTTCACATTTCTTAGAAAATTTAGTATTACCCAATTTTATATTTATATTTATTATCTCCTCTCAAATTTTTGAAGTGAATAATCTTTAAAAACATAGGTAATTAATAAAACTTGAAACAGGAAATAAGAGGGAGGGAAATAAAGGAGGGAGAAATAATTCTTTTAGTTGTCTGGGGACTAATAGTAACTCCTAGTGTTGACTATCAGAAAATTCTGATTTTCAAAAAGGGAGCCTACTGGTTGACCAAGAAGATCACAGACGGAAGACGTCCACATAGGAGGGGCGTACAGCTCGTTTGAGAATTTAAAAGGCCAGTGTACCCGGAGTGTAGAGAGAAACAGAGTATGAGGTGGATGAGTTAGGGCACAGTTACGTCATGGGGAGAAAGCACTGGATTTTGGTGGTAATCTTTAGATCAGTGGAAAGCTATTGAAGAGATTTGACTAAGGGAGACGATTTGATCTGGTTTAGTTACTAAGTATTCCTGGTTTCTGTTGGAGGAGAGAGGTATGACAATCAGGACGAACAGATTAATTAGGTGATGCCATGTATAGTCTAGTGATAGTGACGGTGTTAGTCGCTTCTGTCATGTCTGACTCTCTGCCACCCTGGGAACTGTAGCCCATCAGGCTCCTCTGGCCATGGAATTCTCAAGGCAAGCATACTGAATTGGGTTGCCATTCCCTTCTCCAGGGGGTCTTCCCGACCCAAGGATCGAACCTGAGTCTCCCACCTTGCAGGCAGAGTCTTTACCTTTTAAGCCACAAGGGAAGCCCCATGTAAAATAGTGTAGGCTGGTGTACTTTATGTCCCTAAATGCATATGTATTTATAGTTTATGTTTAGTACTGACATGTTGAATACATTATAAAATGTGAAATTATAGAAATGTAAAAAGAATGAGGAAAAATGAACAGAAGCAGAAGTACTACTATTTTCTTTCCCATCCCAGGGTGTGATCAGTATTCTGGGATATGAACCGCACTTTGCAAACCAAAAGATCCTGAATCAAAACAAGACGTCATGGAACACGAACAGTGACAGTGGGGATGGTTTGGAGAGAGAAATGCAGAGATTGTATTCATAGGACTTGGAAATAGGTTAAATACTAGTAACAGAGGGAAAGGAATTCCCAGGTAAAGAATCCACCTGCCAGTGCAAGAGCCACAGGAGACTTGGGTTTACTCTCTGGGTTGGGAAGATTCCCCTGGAGGAGGAAATGGTAACCCACTCCAGTGTTCTTGCTGGAATAATCCCAGCCTGGAGGGCTCCTTCCATGGGGTCACGAAGAGTAGGACACCACTGAGCACACAATAGAAAAAAGAGGTGAAGAGAGCCCTGGTTTGCGTACCTGAGTAGATTAGAGAGTTAACCAGATGCTGTAGTAATGAGCTAATCATCTTTGTTAAAGCTTTCTGCCTGAACGTGCTGCTTACTCTGAGCATATTCTTACTAATTTCTTAGGAAGGAAGGACAGGGGTGGCGTGGGGGTTGGGGGGATGGAGGTGGTAAGGTTATTGATGGACAGGTCTTGATCTATGCTCAGGAGGAAGAAGCAGAGAAATGAATGTTGGACATGAGTTACTCTCGCCTTTGGAAGTGTCATATAGACCCTGCAGCTTGACTCTTCAGTTTCTTTAGCTGGAGGCAGTCACTCATTCCACATCCAAAGGGCTTACAAAACGGGTGTCGGAATGATGCTGTTGCCAAAGCCTAATCAATTATCAGCAATTTATCAACTGTGAGTAGTCATCTTCATGCTTGCTTAGAAAGAAATAAAATGTATTTGAGGCCCTAATTTAGGGGAGAACTAAAGAAATGAAGAGGGGTGGGGAAACTCAGTCATACAAACAGTTTTGCCTAAGACTCAGTAATTTAGAAAAAGAGAGTGGTGGTATTTTTTTCACTTGTGACTATAGACATGTGATGTTTCATTTTCTGAGATATGTAAGATTTTCCTGTGTTAAAAACTACATGTATTTTAAAACAATTTGAAATTCTTTTGAAAATGTTTTAAAATACCACTTTAAAAATACCACACTTTGAGTAAAATTTACTATTTGTAAGTCTTGTGTCGTTTAGCATAGTGCCTTGCAGATAGAGTACTTTTTTCGTCCCATTTCTATTGAGGTATAATTGACAAAATTGTAAGATGTTTACAGTGTACATCACGACGATTTGATACATGTATAAGTTGTGAAAGGATTTCTTCCATCTGGTTAGTGCAGCTATTGCATATTTATCTTTTTTGTTTGGTTGATTGGTGGTTTTGTTAAGAACATTTATGTTCTTTTCTCAGAAAATTTCAGTTATACAGTACAGTGTTATCAACTGTGTTTTACATTAGATCTTCAGCCTTTATTCATTTTATAGTTAAGAATGTGTACCCTTTTACCAGCCTATTATCTATCCACCCCACTCTCCAGCCCCTGGCAATCACTCTTCTACTCTGTTTCTGTGAATTTAGCTTTTTTAGGTTCCACATCCAGGTGATTCCATGCAGTCTTTTCTTTGTCCAGCTTATCGCAGTTAGCATAATACCTTCAAGATCCATCCACATTGCTGCTAATAATAGGATTTCCTTTTTTCTATGGCTGAATAGTATTGCAGTGTGTGTATATTAATATACATAGTGCATCTTCTTTATCCATTCATCTGTTAATGAACACCTAGGTTGTTTTGTACCTCAAGTTTTGTGACTTGCTGCACTGAACATGGGAATGCAGATTATTTCTTCAGTTTCCTGTGTTCAGTTCCTTTGGGAATATACTGAGAAGTGGGATTTCTGGGTTATATGGTAGTTCTGTTGTTAATTTTGGGGGAAATTTTAATATTGCTTTCCATAGTGGCTGCCCCAGTTTATATTTCACAGTACCTACTTTTTGAAGACAGGCAACCATACCACACTGCAGTGTCTTCCTCCATTCTATTCTAGATGTATTAGAACAAACACAAGCACATTTGCTTTCAATCAGTTCAGTTCAGTCGCTCAGTCGTGTCCGACTCCTTGTGACTCCGTGGACTGCAGCACGCCAGGCTTCCCTGTCCATCACCAACTCCCGGAGCTTACTCAAACTCATGTCCATTGAGTCAGTGATGCCATCCAACCATCTCATCCTCTGTCATCCCCTTCTCCTCCCACCTTCAATCTTTCCCAGCATCAGGGTCTTTTTCCAGTGAGTCGGTTCTTCCCATCAGGTGGCCAAAGTATTGGAGTTTCGGCTTCAGCATCAGTCCTTCCAATGAACACCCAGGACTGATCTCCTTTAGGATGGACTGGTTGGATCTCCTTGCAGTCCAAGGAACTCTCAAGAGTCTTCTCCAACACCACAGTTCAAAAGCATCAATTCTTCGGCGCTCAGCTTTCTTTATAGTCCAACTCTCACATCCATACATGACCACTGGAAAAACCATAGCCTTGACCAGACGGACCTTTGTTGGCAGAGTGAGGTCTCTGCTTTTTAACATGCTTTCCTGCCCTCTCACAACTGCTGACAGTAGCTCTTTGCAGTCATGAGGATGATAACCTGGGGCTCTCATGGGAGCCACTGCTAATTTGGATGCTGGTGCTGTGCTTACTCAACAGACCATCTTTCCAGAGAGCACAAACCAAACGAAAACCACCTCTAAGCAAACATTTCATCATTTAATCCTCAGAAAAAATGCTGAGATGGGTAGTATCCTCATTACAAATTACTTTGAGATTAATTGCTGTGACAGTGGAAACCTCTAAGGTTAAAAATGTGAATATTAAGAATCTACTATACTAATTCTATATAGCAATAACAGTAATACTGATCAAGTGACATCTTGTCATTTTCTCCTGCTAGTATCTCACCCAAGGTTTCTGTACTACCCTGCTTGTACAAAACACCTAACAATAAAGTATGTTAAAGGGTGGAGAAAGCCTGAGGGATAGCTGTTTTACAAACTATTAGAAATATATGAACAACCATGACAAGACTATTTCACGGTCGGTGTAGCTAATACAGATGGGTCATTTTTCTTTTCTTGAAGTCTAACATAGAGGTTAAATTTTGCTTTTTTGATACATGTTAACCTCCTCAGTTTGTGTTTTCCTTTAGGGTCCATCCTTACTTCTCTAAGCCCTACGCCTATTTTAATATGCAGATTTAAAGAGAAATGTCCCTTTTTTCTTTTTCTAACTGAATTTCTTAAATTCGAACACTGAACGTTCTTTTCCCATATTCTATGCTCCTCCCTCAGTTGAGCAAAGAGTCAGCAGCATCAGTATTAAGCAGGAAGTGCTGTTAGCCTTATGCATATGATAGAATGAATAATTTAGTATCTTCGGGAAATGCAAACTGCAGTAGAACTCAATCTAGCTTATCAGAATTTAGATCAGTACTTTACAGGATGGTATGAAGTAAAAGTCAGTAGGAAAAAGATGTTTAAAGATACCAGGTTGCATAGAATATTGCATAATTGTTTAAATTGTCATGAGATTGGGAGTTTTGTGTCTTATGTGGTAATAATGTTTTACTGCATTCTGACAAATGTCAGATGACTTTTTGCCAAAATGATTGGTAACGGAATGTGGCAGTTTCTTTGCTGTCAGAGACGAGATAATTTCTCAGGTTATTCCTGTAAGTTTTTAATATTTTTATTTTTTAATCCTTTAAATATAAATGAAAGGAACTGAAAGGTAAAACCTGAAGACTAGGCATGTTTATTTAAAAGGCTTTATAGAAGTAGTCATTTACAGACATCGGTAAGACAGATTTTTTTTTTTTTAAGTTTAAACTTAAAATATAATTATTGAAAATTTTCTAAATGGTTTATCATCTTTGACATGATCTGATTAGGCTAGTAGACATTTTATATGTGTGCCTGTGGTCTTTTTTTTTATGTCATTACTGTAAATAATTGTGCATGCTACTTTAATAATAATTGATTGGGTGTGTGGAAATACTTAGCAAAGGTGACATTCATTAGTCTTGTTTGTGTTTAAAAAATCTGCTGTATTTAATATCTTTAAAGCAAGGTTTAAACTTAATTGGGTTGTATTAAATCTGATTTCTATAAATGATAAAGATTTTCTTGATTATTTAAGATTTATTACCGTTTGCAGGTGTGTATTCTTAAAATATAAATTGATTTGGTTCTGATTCTATGCAGACTTTTTTTAGTTAGCATATATTGTATTATTAAAGAATACAGTTTTAAGGGAAATCTAAAATACTGTCTTGTTTGCCTTTCTGCAGTCTTTCTTAAGTCAGTATATTTTTAACTTGTTCACTGTTTCTTGTTTAATACTGATTGGAAGAGAAAATCTTTCCCAAGCTGAAAAGAATTTCTTTAGTATTTTATAGAAAAGTATTGATGTAAAGTTTTGAATGTTATTAATGTAAAACTAAAAGAAATTTAGTTTTGTTTTTCCCACCCTAATTTTGAGTGTCACCTTGCTTTTATAAAAGCCTTTTCATAAATTATCACCTCCTCCTCATTGAATTTTTTCACTTAAAGAGAATTTATCTCGTTAATACTCAAAGTAAATTTTAGTGTAGATAGCCTAAATACTAAATGGCCTTTTGATGTGGCCACACATTTTTAGTAAGATTTTTTTTCAACATGTGTATATACACATGTTGAAGAAAAAAGGAAAAATAAAATGTGGCTTGATAAAATAATAGTTTTGATGTTTTTCAAAGTGAAAAATGAAGATATTCTTACTTTACATCAATGAATATGTAACACTTTAATTGCTGGAGGCTGTTTAAAATGGCTTTGGTCTTTTTCAACTAGGAGAAATGAGTTCAGCTCATGTAAGCTAATCATAAGCATTTCCCTTAAATTTTGTTCAGCTGCAAATTCTTTTAAATAAGCAATACTGAAAGAGGGTGACTATCATGAAATTAACTAATGGCCAAAAGTTTGACTCCCTGTATCTCAGATCCATTTACGTTTTAAGATAAATTGTAAAATGCAAATTGATGCATTCTCTGATTGTGTAACTCAGGAAATAATTAAGCTGTAAGTGCATCATTTGATCTGTGGCTTATTATAGGGTTTTTCCACCCAAAAAAAAAAACCAACATAAAATTTTTTGAAAAAATTATGTTACAGAGGATACGTTTGTATTAATTACAGAGTTTCCAGAATGAGGGTCTAGCTAGGACGTATGTATAATACGTTTTGAACCTTTCAAAGCACCTTTTAGTTTATGTGAAGTTCTTCAGATGGCCCCGTTGTCTTTTGAAGCTTCTAACACCAAGGTGTCTGTTGCAGCCCAGAGCAAGGTTACTGCTACCCAGGACAGCACTAATTTGCGATGTATTTTCTGTGGTAAGCAACATTATGTTTACATTACTTTTTCAAGCTGTGGTGCATACTACTTGCGCATTTCCATAACTTTTGTTTCCTTAGGCCATGGTCTGGTTTGTGGAATTTGGGATATACAGCAAGCTACTGTTTTATGTTGTGATATTTGTTGTGGTTCATGTAGGTGATTTGGTCAGCTTTTGTTTGAGTTGGCTTCCTAGCGACGATTTAGTTAAAATTAGGATCTCAGAACTAATTCTTGTTCACTTCTTCCAACATGAATGAGAGGGGTTTTTGTTTGTTCATTTTTGTTTTTAACTATTTTGTTTGAGAGCAATCTTTTAAATTAGAGTTTTAGAGGGAAAGTTTTATCCATCTTACTATGATATCAGGAATGTAATTGGGATTTACTGGAAGGGAGCTTTTGCTTAGCTTGAATTAGTTTCCAAATGTACATGTTGTGAGGCAGCTGTGAGCTCTTTCATGCTTTGATAGGTTGATTTCTGATCGACAGCCTCCTTGATTCAGTAGGTTAGATATCTGTGGCTTAGGAGTGAATTTAGGTTTATAGTGTGTTTTCTTTCACTCTCACGCTCATATACACATGTGTGCACATATATGTGTTGTTTGCATGGACAAATCAGTTATGTCACTTAACCTTTTTTCCACATTACAGTTAATCAAGTATATGCATATCCTTCTTCTTACACTAGGATATATCTGCATATGTAAACATTTACACACACACACACAGACATCTGAATTCCTTTTAGTCTCATTTGATTCTAAAACTTTGGTTTTGAAAACCCCAGTTCAAAAAGTGACTTAAATCTTACAGGCACAGCATCCCCCCTCCTTTGACTCAGATATGCCTTTTTGACTACTGTATACCTTAACTGGCTGGATTATTTTATGAGAGATAGAATGATAAATACTACTAAAATTTTATATGAACAGTTCAGCTGTGTATCTTTATTTTATCCACGTGACTCAGAGTTTTTGATATGCTCCTTCAGTACTACTAATATTGTTTCTTTACCTATAAAGAGAATTGTTTTAAGGTTGATATACTTGCTGGTTTAGGCAAGGAAATATGTGTTATAATTTCCCCCCCAAAATGAAAATTCTGATGCATTCCTTAATCACCTGAGGTTTCATTTTATGATTGTTCCAGGTGACAGTTATAGGAGTGGGCCTGTCATGCAGCCCTGTATAAACGCTTCACTCCATCTCAGATTCCTCAGTTACTCGTTGCAGATTAAGTGTTTAATTAGTAACTTTTAATTTTGATTTTTCTGCCTCCTCCTGGAGGGTCTTCTAGGCCATCTTTTGGACTAGCTGTGAGTGTGATTGTTCCTGTTTGTGTTATTAGGACTCTGCAGCTCTTTTTGAAAACTTACTTGATGTTCTATACTTTGCTTAATATGTGGGGTTTCACATGCAGAATAATAGATAGAGTTTATCCAGTTGCAGAATAATAGAGTTTACCCAGTTGCAGAGAAAAGATTTGGCCTTCATAAAGGTGAATTTTTTAAGCTGTAAAATAATGTGTTAAGCAAATTTCCCCCATTATTACCTTTGATTGATTTAACTGTGTGCAAACAATATAATTACCACATTGCTAAGTTTAAACTTGATTGTATTGTGCATAATAACACTTATTTGTCTTTTAGTCCTGTGTTTTTAAATAGTCTGTGGCTAAGTGTGAAACAAGATATGTGAAAATTAGAACATGACCATAAGTGAAATGTGCTTTAGCCAAAACTCAGTACTAAAGTCAAGACTGAAATGCCATTCATTCCTGGTTTAGAGAGATATTCTGTCCTGATTTCCGTCATTTATAAGTTACTGTGTCAGTGACATGGACACGTTTTCTTTATTAGAATCAGTGATTTACATACTTTGCTACATGAATCCTAGCCAGGACACATTAGGACCAACTATTGTCTCTGGCTCTGGTAATAAAGCAGAAAAAAACTTAACTCTCGTATAGCTACTGTTCTTTATGATATTAGAGTAGGGACAAAGCAGGTTCACTTGTCTCTTCTCCCTTTTCCCTCCAAAAGAACTGTTGACTATCCTGTGATGCTCCTAAAATGTTTTTTTTTTTTTTTTTGGCATTCTGTGAGAACACAGATACTCATGTAGACATATGACCTGTGTGGAGTAACCAGTAGTTGTATTACAGAAAGTACAGTGGCAGCTGACAGCCTTGTACTCTTAACGGCTGCTTCATGTTGTGTGGTGCCTTTGGTATAATTTACCAACTGTGTAACCCAGTAGAGTGTTGGACAAGAAGAAAGAATGTAATCGTGTACCTAAAGTTCATAATTTACCTAGAACTCTTATTTGATCTCCCAGTACATTTATATTATTTTTAAATGCACATAAATTTCAGTGTGCTTGTTAATTGTCAGTTGACCGTATTGATAAAGAGGAAACAAAATAACCAGATTAAATATGGATGTGAGAAAATGCTTGGGGAGGAGGCTTCTCCTTTTCTGTTCCCACCCCCCATGCCTTTTAAAGAAAGTTTTTGGGAAGATAACCCATTATCACCAAGAGCCATGTACAAAAGAATTTTAGAGTGTTTTTTAGTTGTTCTTGGATTTCTCCCATTTAAAAAGGATCTTCCTTGTTGTAAACTGTTTTTATAATTAGCAATATTAGCCAGAAAATATTACGCACATTTTTTAAAGCTCCTTTTAAAACAAGTTTGCTGAGTCAACTTAAAACTCAAAACTTAAAAAAAAAAATCCAAATTAGACCTTTCTCACATTCAGATTTTTTTGCGAGTTATATCAAACTTCCATTAGTTTAATTTAAAAAACCTTTAAACTAAATCAGTAGGATTGAGTTGAGATATTGACATCTTTCTCTTTGTGTTGAAACTTAACATCAAGAGATTTTAATTGGTGAATTTAATCTATTAATATTATTGTTACAATAATAATTACAGTGCCTGGTATAGATGTGTTAGGATCAAATTTGAGATTGATGCCAAACAAATCTGACGTTCACCTGATTAATTATTTGAGCCGCATGAGGTTTTAACTTAAATATCCAAACATTATTTTTGAAAATAGTTAAACCATGATGGTCTTATGAGTTGCCCATGCTAAATACTCACATTTAATATTTTTTTGATGAATATAACTTTGGAAATACTGCCTCCGACTAGTTTATATATTTTCGAAAGTACCCAACCACCTTGTCTGTCACTTTCCTTTGGCCAGAAGAGACAAGTAATGTACACTGAACATTAGCGTGTGGCTTATATGGCAGTCTATTTTTGTATCATTATCTTGATATCAGAAAGGAGAGAATTCCAGTCTGTTTACTAGACACTATATATCTTCATTTATGTAAACATTTAAATGCATTTTTAATTTTAGAAGCTTTTTGATTTTTTGTTGTTGCTGTTACTGATGACATGGAATTAATATATTTTTATGTTTCCTTTATGTGGCTCTTAAAATAGCAGAGACTTTTAGGAAATCTAGTGAAGTATCATTGCAGTTGTCATCTAATTTGTCTTCAGAGGACAAATTAAATGATTAAAAACATGTAAAGAGATGAGGGAAAAATTAGTAGGTAAGTTCAGATCAAATTATTTTTTTACACTTGGGATATAGCAAGTACTGTATTATATTCTAATGAACCTTATCGTTCTCTTTGTGAAATCTCCACTAGTATAAAATAGATACTTTGGGCTGTTAACTCAGATTTACAAGAATTTATTTATTAACTGTCTTTTATACTAGTGGTCTATAAAAACACTTTCAAAATATCTGCCAGGGCCCTTTGCTAGCACACTAGAATTCACAAATATGTATAGCATTATCATTATGCATATATTTCTCTCCAAGAGTGAAAGATAACTACTATTTCTTTATTCTCTTCTTTACTGGATTAAATTCAAGATTGTTCTATTATAACTATAAGTATTGTATATTAGGTCCAGTATTTATCTCATTTTGTGACACAGTTTTTATATCCAGTGACATTAAAATGTCCCATTGTTTAGTGGCCTTCTTTATGAGATGCTAAAAATGGGTCTGCATTTTATATGACATGGGAATGAATGGTCATTAGTTTCTTATGACAGAATCGTGTTGGTTTGAATGCAGGTTTTTTGTTTTGTTTTACCCCAAGTGAAAAATTATTGCAGTTATCTCTGTTACTTTAAAAGTTCAGATAAGTAGATGAATTATATGTGAAAGTTTAGCAAATGTTTGTTTTCACCCGTGCTGGAAATGCCAGGCCATTAAGTAAGAATGGCAACTTAAAGTGGGCAAGTTTGATAAATGCATTAGCGTGCATCAGTCTAGTAATAAGGTTCTCATGCTTTCTCTCTCCTGTTTTTCATTTCCAGTGTTCTATTTAGGTGAGTTTTTGAATTCTGATTTTTCATTTAAGTTCTCCCTCTCCACTTCATGAATAAGTACCCCAAAGAGAATGTCTCATTGTCTTAGAAAATGTCAAGCTTAGGTGCCTATTCAGATGCTCATTGAACACTTGTTTTACTCAAGCTCTTCATATATAAATGTTTATTTTTCCTTTATTGTTGATGTTTTCCATTTGTTTCAAGTAAGCCTTCTGGAAATAATGACAGTATTTTGTTGCAGTCTTTCATTTGCTGTGTGTTATATGAAGCTTATATTTTATTTTGCTAAACAAAAAGAAGATACATTTGTAATTATGTGATGGTTTTATGTTATTCTCATGATTTTACCTCCTCTATCCAGCACAATATAAAGATAATGTTCATTTATAATGTTTCCCTCCCTTTTTAGGGCCAACATTGCCTAGACAAAATTCACAACTACCTGCCCAAGTTCAGAATGGCCCATCACAAGAAGAATTGGAAATTCAAAGAAGGTAAATTCCCAGGTTATTATTTGCCCCTGTCTACTGCAGACCAGTCTGTGAACATCTGATATTGAAAGTAGATTGTGTCTCATCATGAAATGTGTACTGTTAAGTCTTCAAGACATCTTATTTTTATAGCTGTTATAAATTAATCTGTGATCGTTATGGCTGTCAAGTGACTAATTTGGAACGTTGAAATAGTGTTGACTGTATAAGGCATTGGACATTAGATAGGACTTAGTAATGAGGTCTATAGTCATTCTGATTTTGATTAAACTGCTGGTTTAATGAAATCAATAATATTCATTATTTTCAGTGCAGTGTAGAAATACATTTGAAATTATAATACAGCTTCATCTAGGGATTTGTTTTTTGAATTAGCAAAATAGTCTCTAATTATAAGCTACTTTATAACAAAACAGTTTTATAAAATTCAGGTATCATCAGTAACTAAAATTGAGCTAGTCAAACCAGGTGCCCTGCTTAAACAAAGGAAAACTTTTTGGAGATGTTGATGTTGCTTTTTGTTACTAATAGATTATCCATTTTGTTCTGGAAATTGATAGCCATCATGTAGATGGAATTTTCCAGTTGAAAGGCATTTGCTCCATGGCAAGCCAGTATTTTTTATTGTTGTTTTTGATTTGGACCTCACATTTGAGACATTCTTTATATTCTTTATCTTATCTTAATATATGTGCCATGTTTCCCTGACGGATGGTCAAAGGATCTCTTGCTGTGGTTCTGTGTTGGTTACTTTGCTGTGTTACTTAGTCCTTGAAGAATGCCCTCCAGGGTCTCCCAAAATGAGTTTTGTTTTTGACAGTCTGTATCTTCAGATAGTTCCAGAAATAGCCTCCACATGTGGTGAAACTCTGTCTGCCCTTTAGAGTGATGCTGTGACAGATATGAATAAAATGAGTTTCGGTAGAAATAAAGAAAATTGAAAGGACATAATCATTTTAGTTCTGTGTTGAAAGTTTTAAACATACTAGGATAAGTCTAACAGAAATTGTAATGATCTGTCTCTCACACACACAAGAAAAGAAAAGTAGTTAATAAAAAATGATCATGGGGACTTCCCTAGTGGTCCAGTGGTTAAGACTCTGTCTTTGCCCTGCAAGGGGCACATGTTTGATCCCTGGCCAGGAAACTAAAACATCCCAAATATTAAGAGTAGTAGATTCTTCCTAGCTTTTGTGGTTCTTCCTAGCCTTCTAGGAGAAAACCCTGAACATAGTACATAATCTTTGGGTGATACAAAGTTGGCAAGCAAGCAATCCCAGACACAGTTGCCAGGACAGTAGAGGATAGGGACAGAAGCCATCTGTTAGTACTGCTGAACTTGTTCAGGGTCACAGGTGGGACATTCGCTTTGCACAGGGCTGTCAAGAACTTGCAGCGTACAGTTTTAGTTGGAAATGAGTATTTTAAGTGAATTTTTAGGAATTGTTCCTAGAACACCATGCTTCATGTATATTTTTTCTTTTCAAAGTGTTCATCTGAACTTGAAGTTTTTCTCTTTGTACATGAGTTAGATGCTTTAGAGTTTGAAAATTGAAGATGTTTACATTACTTACTTGTTTAGTTGAAGACTTGAACTCAGTCATTTTGAAGCATGAAATCCAAACTTCTGAAAAGTTCATACAAATTTTATATTTTTTGTCCACAGTCACGCAAAGACTGCTTTCTCCTTCCACATGACACCAACCAATTGCCTTCTCTCTCCAGTATTTATTTCATCTTCATTCCTTTTCTTCATTCTCCACTCACTTCTTTTTTATTCTTATGAAATCTGCCTGTGTCTCCACAGATCTACTGGACATGCTGCTTCCATCATTTACTTAGACTAGTGTTCTCTTAGAACACATGTACCACTTCTCTTTCTTCCTTTTGATACTTTAGAATCTTTTTGCTAACCCTTCTCCTTTTCTCTCCTTTTTGTACCTCTTTGTTTTCTTATGTAAGGTTTTGTTTTTTCTTTCTGCACACAGTATAACCTTTGAAAAATTGATGGTTTGGTCAGGTCTTGTAGTTTTATGCTGATGGCTTCAAAATCTACAGCTCCTAATTATCCAGTAGAGGTCTAGACCCATATTTCCAGTGAAATGGAGTAGTGTCATGGGTCCTTTTTGAGAACTGGAAGGAAGTGGTGAACTACTGCCTCCTTCTATCCTGTCCCCCCAACAGACACACCCTTCAGATATCCGTGTGTGATTGTGCACACGTCTGCCCTTACCTGGTCCAGAGGATCACAGACCCCCTTAATTCCAACAATGGATGCTCAATGAGAATTCCTGTTGTAGAGCTCATCCACCTGGGTGGGTATCCCACTGATGCCTCAGTTTAAACCCTTATGATGTCATTCGTAATGTACATTCCTCCTTCTGTCTAATATTTCTCCCAGAATTGCTGCTTGGAAAGTCTATAATTATCTTCGTTCATGGTATCTATTCAAGTACAGTTCATTCTTTCTCTAAAAGCCTGTTGGGTTTACTGTTCTAATATTCTCATTGGTAGTAGCTTTTTCCAGTATTTATTCTCTTACATATTACTATAGATTTGACTTTCTAGTTTTTCTATCTTTAACCTAGATCCCTTTCAGTTATTCCTACTTTATTACTGCCAGATTTATTTTTTTTATTAAACTTTTTTTGCTCAAACAGTACAGGAGGGTCTCAAGTTAGGGAGGGTAATCTGCTGCACAACTGTGCCTTCCCTCATATTAATCATCAGATTTAAACATTTTTAACCATTTCTACCTTAAGTTCTTTTGATAAAGTCTTCCATAATAATTTGTTTATATTTCTATTTTTTGATTAGTCACATTACAGAGAGTAGCTATTGAATCTTTGCTATGAAAAATGAAGATTTCTTTACTTCCCCTGCCAATTACGAGTAGTTATATTTTTAGTTCCTCTAGGGCTTTGCTGGTAGCTCAGCAGTAAAGAATTTGCCTGCCAGTGCAGAAGACACAGGTTCAATCCCTGGAGAAAGAATTGTCAACTGACTCCAGTATTCTTGCCTGGAGAATTTAATGGACAGAGGAGCCTGGCGGGTGGCAGAGAGTCGCATACAACTGAATGACTAGACGACAGCCTTAGACAATATGTCTTAACTCCTAACTCTGTAAGAGGAGTGCAGCAGTTCTGCACATCCCACTGCCCCCTTTCTTCCGTTCTGCAACCTGGCTTTTGGCAGACACATTATCTTTTTTATTATTTTCAAGGTTTATACATTTGCAGCCTTTCTGTTACTATTATTAAATTTTTGTCTTTATGTTGTAGGTGATCTTTTTCTCCCCTTCCTAGAATCCATTTAACCTTCTTAGTAACCACAGTAGTCTGAGTTTTCACCAAGATGTGATTAGATTAGGTTTTGGGGTCCTCCCCTATTTATTAAGCTCAATACTTAGTGGACTGTTTCTGTTTGGGAAGACTTGGCCATAGCTCCTAAATTTTTAAGAAATTTTAATTTTTAAAACCATTTCCTTCTGTTTCTTCTGTTCTCTTTTTGGGGAGCTCCTACTGATCAAATGCTGGGCCTCCTGAGTTATTTCCTTATGATGCTTGTGTTTTCTCATTTCCTGCCTCTGTTTCTTTGTTCTGTATTCTTAGTGATATTTTTAAAGATATTTATTTATTTATGGCTACATCAGATCTTAGCTGTGGTGCACAGGCTTAGGAGTACATGGGCTCTGTAATTTGTGTTGCACAGGCTTAGTTGCTCTTAGGCATATGAGATCTTAGTTCCTCACCAGGGATTGTACCTTTGTCCCTTGCATTGGCAGGCAGATTCTTAATCACTGGACCACCAGGGAAGTCCCTTCTTGGTGATATTTTTAACTGTACATTCTAGACCAGAACTGTCCAGTAGAAATAGAAGCTATATATTCAATTAAAATTTTTCTAGTAGCCATACTAGCAGAAGTAAAAAGAAACATAAAGTTATTTTTAATGATTAGGGAGCAGAGGGATGACTGGTGCATTTTCTTCAGATAATGTGTGTGTTTCTTCGACAGCTTGATTATGGTTGTGTTTCACACCCCCATTCTCTCTTATCTGCTCATCTCGAGTTAGGTCTTCCCCAGCTTCTTCTCATGTCTGCTTCAGCCATCCTCCTTGTGTGTTCTGGACTCTGGATGCCTCCACTCTTCAGTCCAGTTGTGTTCAAGGCTAAGTGTTTTGTTCTAAGTGCTTACAGTACATGAAGGTGAGGAGCAGTGGACAAAAAGCCTCACCCTAATCAGAGAATAGAGGGAATGTGGCCTGGTGTAGTAGAAGGTGGTCAGTGCTGTGGGGAGAGGTAGAGCTGAATAAAGGGAATATATGTTGCAGGAAGGCAAGGGAAGTGGTTATAACTTTAAAGAGGTTGGTTGGAGTACATCTTCTAGAAATGAACAGAAGGAGTTAGCCGAGTAGATGTCTGGGTAAGTGCATTGCAGCAGAGAGAATGGTTCTGCAAAGCCTTAAGGCAGGACTGTATTCACCTGTGTAGGGAGGAACAAGGAGATGTTGAGGCTTTAGCCAAGAGAACAGGAGCAAAAAAGGAGAGTCGTATCATGGAGGACCTTAAAGGCGATTATAAAGAGTTTATCTTTTATTCTGAGAGAAATGAAGTACCCATTGGATGATTTTGATGGGAATGATCTGGCTTAAAATTTTAACAGAATTAGTCTGGCTGCACTAATTCTGTTAATTATGGGATTCCCTGGTGGCTCAGATGGTAAACAGTCTGCCTGCTATGCGGGGGACCAGTGTTCTATCCCTGAGTCAGGAAGATCCCTTGGAGAAGGAAATGGCAACCCACTCCAGTATTCTTGCCTGGAGAATCCCAGGGACGGAGGAGCCTAGTGGGCTGCTGTCTATGGGGTCGCACAGAGTCGGACACAACTGAAGCGACTTAGCAGCAGCAGCAGCAGCAGTGGGAAGGATGAGATTACTATGAACCGAAACGGGTGAGACTGAGTAGATTTTTGGGGGAGAGATCAGATGAATTTTGAAAATGCTACACTTCAAGTAGCGATGTTGACTAGGTAGTTCGATGTACTAGTCTGTAGAAACTGGGAAATAATTCTAGACATGTAACTCCTCCCTACCCTTTCTGTCTTCCGAAAACTTGATGATAAATTTGGTCTATGAAAGACCACTCAGTGTAATTTCCTACTTTGTAATGGGTTTGTTTATGCACACTTAATTCCATTAGAATTCTGGAGTGGGGAAAGATAGTATGACTGGTCAAATCTACTGACTTGAATAAGAGTCCAGGCACTCCTGTCACTCGCTGCCTGCATTCCTGGTGGCCAGCTCTCCTTACACCCAGTTCAGTTCTTTGGCCTGGAGAGCCCCTCCATGTGTCTCTTTCCTCTGTATGACCGTTCTTACACCATACTCTGTTTTTCCCTCTGCGCTTCCCTGAGTAGCATTTTACCTTTTCTGTCCTGCCCTTCTTGTTCTTTCTATCTTACCATTTTTCTGTAGACTCTTCTCCAGGTATTTTAATGATTTTCTTTTCTGAACTCCTACACTTTAACCACACCCTTTTTATATTTTATTGTTTGTTATTTTACATATGAGTCTTAATCTCTACAGTAAACATTGTTGGCTATTTGAGAGTAGGGACCTGAATAAAGTTTTTAATAAAAAGCCAAAAAGCTAGTGGTACTGAGTTCATTTACATGTAGGTGTTGGGACATAACAGGCAGAAAATAGGAGTTCATAAGGTTGTTGGGACCATTACATAAGATAATACACACTATTTTCATGCTGCCTGGGCTCTTCTGTCTGTGCTCTGAGAGCCAGTGGGAGGCATTCCTGACGAGATGTTCTCTGAGCTGTACCTTGAAGAGGGAGTGAAGTAGGAATCTGAATCTGGTTTCTGAAGAATCTGCTTTTTGTTTGGGACAGTCCATGGGACGTTGAGGAACTTCAGTCGCATTTTAGGGACAACAGTTGTGCAATGTGAAGACAAGGAACGGCCATCTCCTTTCTGGTTTCTGCAGTTTTGTTGATGAGTGATGTTACAAATTGAATAGTGTCTCCCAAGAAATCCACTACCTCAAAATGTAACTTTTTGGAAATAGAGTTGTTAGTTATGATGAGGTCATAACTTGAGTGAGATGGACCCCCTTTGTCCACCGTGACTGGTGTCCTTATAAGAAGATGAGAAAGTTACAGAAGCAAGATAATCATGTGAGGACACACAGGGCACCATGTAAAGACGGAGACAGAGACTATAGTGATCCTTCTGCAAGGCAAGGAATGCCGAGAGTTACCGGGCTTCTGAGAAGGAAGGGGAAGGCATGGACAAGACTCTTCCCCTGGGGCCCTTAGAGGGAACCAGCCCTGCTGACACCTTGACCTCAGACTTTAACCTCATACTGGGGGAGTGAATTTCTGTTGTTTTAAGCCACCTGGTGTGTGGTTCTTTATTATGGTAACCATAAAAACCAGTATAGGTGGTCACTAACTTAGTAGACCAGCAAAAGCTAAACTTGACACAGGACAGAGAAGAGGAGATGTAGGTGAGAGGCCGTACTGGAGGGGGGATGAGTGAAAGCCGCCAGCTTGGTCTCTTTCCCTTGCTCAGTTGCCATCATTGGCAGCCAGACCTGTAGAACTCAGGTGAAGAAGAAGAGTCCTCCTCCAGAAACTTGCTCAGCCAAGAGAAAAATCAAAGATGTTGACATCCAGGGTCCTTCCCCGTGAAGCTCAATTTTTTAAGGCCTTCTGAATCAGCTTTAGTACTGCTTATAAATGTGAGTGTCGGACAGCCAGGGATCATCATGTCTTTAAGGACACCTTCTACAACATGAAGACAGATCAAAACAAACAAAAAAATTGATATTGGAGGAAATAGATGTAATAACAGGGAACAGAAGAAAACCTAAAAATATACTGTCATAGCTTCAGAGAACTAAGAATATATTTCATCCATAAAGCAAACATTTGTAGCTATTTTAGACTTCCCTGATATTCCAGAGATATTGCTCTCCTAATGTGGCAGGAGGTAGGAAGTGGGTTCGATCCCTAGTCAGGGAACTGGATCCCGCATGGCAGAGCTTAAAGATCCCATATACTGAAACCAAGACCTTATACAGGAAAAAAAAAATGTGTGTGTATCTATATACAAATATATGTATAGATATTTGTATCTATATGCAATATAGATATACACACATACATATTTTAAAAAGAATGAGTGTAAGGAAATGTACTTAGAAAATTTTTTTGAAACCGCATTAATTTTAATAATAGGAGGTGTGAGAAATAAGATTGAGGCAGTTGTCCTGAAAATAGCAGTAAAAGAGATAGTATATGAGTATATAGTATATGAGATAGTACATGAGAGGAGAAAAATAAAGATCAGATTAGGTAGCACACCATCCAAATAATAGGAATTTTAGGAGAAGAAAGAACAAAAACGTGAGGAAATGGAACCTGCAAACAAATAATACAAGGAACTTTTCCTGGAATTCAGTGACCTGATCATGGTCGGGGGTGCTGACTTCTTCTGAAAAGGGCCAGACAGTGAAGGACCTAGACTTTGTGGACGACAGGGTCACTGTGCCATAAGTTCATCTCTACCCCTGTAGCTTTGTGGGATGGGCCAAAATTTTCTGGGGAAAAGAAAAAGAGTAAGCATACAAACAAAAATAGATCACCTGATAATATTTGACCCCGTTGAGAGGGTCTGGAGTTCTGATGGAGAGTTTGGGGTAGGTGTGGAAAAAAGAATCAAATTCTGAAAATAGCCATTTTTAACACCACTGTTAAGAAAGGAATTGTTCTGGAAAGTAAATATGGTCAGCATGAGTAAGTTAAGTGGCTGCTGATGTATCCAAAGTGCTGTCATGACTTTATTGGCAGAAAAAGGAAGGTGAGATTTTTAGGAGGGTTAGAGAGTCTGGGAATTAAATCATTTATGTAGTACTCAGTCAGGAGATAACTTCTAAATCTGAAAGACTAAGAAGTATTAATTCTAAACAAATACATTAGTTACAAACATAAATATCAAACGTGTTGAATGTAGTTGTTTCTGGGGAGAGAAATCAGAAGTGATGAAGAGTTGAGAAGAGGATTAGTGTGTTGGATTCAGTTCAGTCGCTCAGTCATGTCTGACTCTGCAACCTCATGCAGCATGCCAGGCTTCCCTGTCCATCACCAACTCCCAGAGCTTGCTTAGACTCGGATCTGTCAAGTCAGTGATGCCATCCAACCATCTGATCCTCTGTCATCCCGTTTTCCTCCTGCCTTCAGTCTTTCCCAGCATCAGGATCTTATCCAATGAATCAACTCTTTGCATCAGATGGCCAAAGTATTAGAGCTTCAGCTTCAGCATCAGTCCCTCCAGTGAATATTCAGGACTGATTTCCTTTAAGATGGACTGGTTGGATCTCTGCTATCCAAGGGACTCTCTTAAGAGTCTTCTCCAATACCACAGTCCAAAAGCATCAATTCTTCGATGCTCAGCTTTCTTTATGGTCTAACTCTCACATCCAAACATGACTACTGGAAAAACCATAGCTTTGACTAGACGGACTTTTGTTGACAAACTAAGGTTTCTCCTTTTTAATATGCTGTCTAGTTTGGTCATAGCTTTTTTTCCAAGGAGCAAGCATCTTTTAATTTCATGGCTGCAGTCACCATCTGCAGTGATTTGCAGCCCCCTAAAAATAAAGTCTGTCACTGTTTCTACTGTTTCCCCATCTATTTGCCATGAAGTGATGGGACTGGATGCCATGATCATCCTTTTTTGAATGTGGAGTTTTAAGCCAGCTTTTTCACTCTCCTCTTTCACTTTCATCAAGAAGTTCTTTAATTCCTCTTTGCTTTCTACCATAGGGTGGTATCATCTGTATATCTGAGTTTATTGATATTTCTCCTGAGAATCTTGATTCCAGCTTGTGCTTCATTCATTCTGACATTTTGCATGAGGTACTCTGCATAGAAGTTGAATAATCTAGGTGACAAAATACAGCCTTAATGTACTCCTTTTCCAATTTGGAACCAGTCTATTGTTCCATGTCCGGTTCTAACCATTGCCTCTTGACTTGCATACAGATTTCTCAGGAGGCAGGTCAGGTGGTCTGGTATTCCCATCTCTTGAAGAATTTCCCACAGTTTGTTGTGATCCATACAGTCAAAGGGTTTGGTGTAGTCAAGAAAGCAGAAGTAGATGTTTTTCTGGAACTTGCTTCCTTTTTCTGTGATCCAACAGATGTTGGCAGTTTGATACCTGGTTCCTCTGCCTCTTCTAAATCCAACTTGAACATCTGGAAGTTCATGGTTCATGTACTGTTGAAGCCTGGCTTGGAGAATTTTGAGCATTACTTTGCCAATGTATGAGATAAGTGCAATTGTGCAGTAGTTTTAGCATTCTTTGGCATTGCCTCTCTTTGGGATTGGAATGAAAATTGACCTTTTCCAGTCCTGAGGCCACTGTTGAGTTTTCCAAATTTGATGGCGTATTGAGTGCAGCACTTTCACAGCATCATCTTTTAGGATTTGAAATAGCTCAGTGGGAATTCCATCACTTCCACTAGCTTTGTTTGTAGTCATGCTTCCTAAGGCCCACTTGACTTCTCTTTCCAGGATATCTAGCTCTAGGTGAGTGATTGCACCTTCATGGTTATCTGGATCATGAATATCTTTTTTGTATAGTTCTACTGTGTATTCTTGCCACCTCTTCTTCATATCTTCTGCTTCTGTTAAGTCCATACCATTTCTGTCCTTTATTGTGCCCATCTTTGCATGAAATGTTCCCTTGGTCTCTCTAATTTTCTTGAAGAGATCTCCAGTTTTTCCCATTCTGTTGTTTTCTTCCATTTCTTTGCATTGATCACTGAGGAAGGCTTTCTTATCTCTCCTTGCTGTTCTTTGGAACTCTGCATTTAGATGGGTATCTCTTTCATTGTCTCCTTTGCCTTTTGCTTCTCTTCTTTTCCCAGCCATTTGTAAGGCCTCCCCAGACACCCATTTTGCCTTTTTTGCATTTCTTTTTCTTGGGGATGGTCTTGATCCCTGCCTCCTGTACAATGTCTTGTACCTCCATCCTTGGTTCTTCAGGCGCTCTCTTAAATCTAATCCCTTGAATATGTGTCTCTTCCGCTGTATAATCGTAAGGGATTTGATTTAGGTCATACCTGAATGGTCTAGTGGTTTTCCGTACTTTGTTAAATCTGATTTTGGCAATAAGGACCTGATTATCTGAGCTGCAGTCAGCTCCCGGTCTTGTTTTTGCTGACGGTATAGACCATCTCCATCTTCGGCTGCAAAGAGTATAATCAGTCTGATTTCGGTATTGATCTGGTGATGTCCATGTGTAGAGTCATCTTTTGTGTTGTTGGAAGAGGGTATTTGCTATGACTAGTGCATTCTCTTTGAGAAAACTCTGTTACCTTTGCCCTGTTTCATTTGGTACTCCAAGGCTGAACTTGCCTGTTACTCCAGGTATCTCATGACTTCCTACTTTTACATTCCAGTCCCCTATGATGAAAAGGACATCTTTTTTTGGGTGTTAGTTCTAGAAGGTCTTGAAGGTCATCATAGAACCGTTCAGCTTCAGCTTATTCAGCATCAGTGGTTGGGGCATAGACTTGGATTACTGTGATACACAATATTGTTCTTTACAGTGTCAGACTTGACTTCCATCACCAGTCACATCCACAACGAGGAGTCGTTTTCGCTTTGGCTCCATCTCTTCATTCTTTCTGGAGTTTTTTCTCCACTGATCTCCAGTAGCATATTGGACACCTACTGACCTGGGGAGTTCATCTTTCAGTGTCCTATCTTTTTGCCTTTTCATCCTGTTCATGCAGTTCTCAAGGCAGGAATACTGAAGTGGTTTGCCATTCCCTTCTCCAGTGGACCACATTTTGTCAGAACTCTCCACCATGACCTGTCCGTCTTGGGTGGCCCTACAGAGCATGGCTCATAGTTTCATTGAGTTAGACAAGGCTGTGATCCATGCCATCAATTTGGTTAGCTTTCCGCGAGTGTTGGATTAGTGTTTTATTATAAACTTTGTAACACTTTGACCTTTTAAACTATTTTACAAGTTTAATTTTAAAATTTTTCATGAGGGTAAAATTGAGTTGATAGAATAAATGTTTACCTTAGATGTTAAATCTTATTAGTCCAATACTTTTGCTATAGTAAGATGATGATAGTATAGTTTTCTATTCATATGTTGTGTGTCATTTGTTAATACCAATTTCTGATTCCTACTCATACTGTTAATTTGGCTTCCTTGGCTGACTGATGAAAAAACATATTCTAAGAAACATGAGTCAGTCCTATGTCAGTCTCAGCATAGAACTTAATTTAGTTAGTATCTATAAATAGTTTGCAAATCATCACTACTACCTGAAAGTTATAAGAGGGGAGTAATAACCCCAGCACGGAAGTAGAAGTTGCAGCGATGAGAGTATACTGTCCTCAGGTTAGCCTTCAGAGGCAGGATGGACCAAGAGTGGACCGCCTTCTCTTGTGAGTATTGTCTCCTGTCTCAGGAGTTTTATAATATTAAAAACTTTATTATCTTGTTTAGTTTTATCCATTGTTTGTTTGTTTACTAATAGAGATTTGAAATGCCCACATTTTATGCAGTTTTATTTTCTGTCAAAATGTTGATAGCATTAGTGTTACTGAATGTTAGCAACCTGGAGCATTTTTCCTGATCCACCCTCCTACTTCATTATGTTGAAATTTAAATTACTTTTTATTTACCTAGTGCTATTTTTTTGATACATAAGGCTGAATGAAATGTATTTTCAAATTTTTATATAGATTTTGTTTGCTGTAAGAAAAATAAGTCTCTGAGTTAACATAAACTAAATATGTGTTCAAGTATATAAAAAAGCTATTGATCTTATTGTTGCCTGGTGCTTTGTGCATTCTCTTTATATCTGGGGATAACTCTTCTCTGGAAGAAATAGATATTTTGGTGGTGGGAAGAATTTTTCCCGATAGTTTTAAATGCTCTTTATGGCTATATTAGTCATTTTGCACTGGTTTTGTTTGTTTGTTTGTTTGTTTATAAAAAAATATATTTTCTCAGAAACTTTTAAATTGCTGTAAAATGCATATCCAAAAGAAAAATTAGTCTCCAGAATGTTTCCATCATTCAGAATTAGGGCCTGTGTACTTTGAAAAAATTTTCAGTTGGAAACAGTCATTTGTAGTCAGAACTCTGGGAAGAAGAATCATGTGCATTTCCAGTGTGTGAGTTGGCTGTGATATTTCTAAGAAAAGCAGAGTTTATAAATTTGGAAACTGTCCCCCTAAAAAGATATACAAATGTCTTGCTTTAGAAGTCAAAACATGAAAGTCAGTAGATTTATATATACCATCCAGTTTAGGTGGGAATTATTCATTCCACTGTGGATTTGTAAGCCTGAGATTTTGACACACAACTTGGGAAAATATGTTTAGATGTGTTTCTTTTCTGTGAGCAGGCTAAAAATTAGAGACTTCAAACACTTTTTCTTTCTTGCATCTTTCTTCCTTTCAAAAAAAAAAATAACAGAATCTCTTGGCGCTGTAGGAACCGCCTACTTCAGTCTTCTGTCAGTGAACTTGGATGATCTTTCTGGCATTGTGCTCTTTTCTTACATCAGTATATTCCTTTTCTTTCATAGCCTGAAAACCCAGATATTATGACATGTGGAACTGTTCTTTTAAGTCAGGGTACATTGGTTGTTAATGCCATCATTTAATAATTCTTTCAGATTCACTTTACTCATACCTGACCTTCTACCTGTGCTTTAAGCTTATTTTTCGTGTTAAAAGTAGTCTAGAGAAGCAGCCATTAACTGGGGGGTTAAAAAAAAAACACCAAGAATTTGAATGAGAAATGAAATGTAGTCTTAGAGTACTGTGTGTTTCAGCTGTGAACAGCGTTTACGTTATCATGTTAATAACGTCAACTCTGAATGAATATTGATATAACCAAAAGTCAGTATTTTCCCATGACTGTATTGAGAAAAGCCTGGGTGTGATGAAGGAGTTGGAAGAGATACCTTATGTCAGTAGACATATTTTATAAAATTGCAATAATGCAAAGAACTGACATATCTAAAGAAACAGCCGAAAGGGTTGACAGTAATTATCTCTGATATGTTGGAAACTAAGATGGGAGGGTTGGAGCAGTGAACTGCTGTTTTTTTCTTACAGACTTTAAAAACTACGTGCTTGTATTATTTTGATAGAATAAAATGAAAGAGGTAGCACAGGATTATAACAGAGCCTAATATATTGACTATTTTAATCATAGATCTTAGTACAGCTACATTAAAAGTTAAATACTTTCCCCTAGCTTCTGTTTTCAAATATATCCTAATTAGAATAATATGGGTATATCTTTTGTCTTCTGGACCCAGTAGGTTGTTTAGAGTATTACATTTAATATGCTCTTATTTTTTGATGAGTGTTGTGTATTTCAAATGCAATATAAGCCCTAACTGAGTTTATTCATTAGCTGCTGGTTATTCAAAAATAATAATTTTGTCTTATTATTTTCTTGCCCTCATCCCTACAGTGATATTATTATCCCTCAGAAACTTTGACAGCTAGTATTTTATCAAATAGTAGAATGAAGTCAGTAATGTACCCTAAAAATCAGATTTTATTATTTGTCAGTATTTTTAAGCAGCTATTTCTCATAAGCAGGACTACCATAGGTGTCTTCTGTTTTTCTCCTGCATTTACTGAGTATGATGATCTGTCCAGAAAGAAGCTCTGTGTTTTTGTGCTAATAGGAGAGGGCTTGGACTTTTCTTTTTGTTCAATTATCAATTAAGGAAACATGAAAGGTAGAGATTTATGGAAAGACTTTATTGGTTTATTGATACTGCTGGGAGGAATAAAAGACAGCATATGCATTTCTGTCATGTAGCACTTCCTCTAGTCAGAACACAGTGAGCTTATCAGTCAGTCCAGGGAAAGTCTCAATTTGAAATTTCCAAATAATTATTACTATAGCTCACATTTATTGAATGTTCTTATGCTCCAGGTACTTATTAAAGAGCTTTCATGATACCATCTCATTTCATCTTCCTGCCAGTGCTTTGAAATATTTTATGTGTAAGATGAATATAACCTTTTATTTTAAATCTTAGGGCAGGTTAATTTTTATAGCAGTTTAATCGTTTAAGCTGAGCTGGATACTTGGAAACATCTTCTTGCTCTATTATATACGGAAGGTAAAAAACAAACTATTTTAGAGCCACACGCAGGAGGCTTCTGCAGGTTTTAGTATAATTGCAGATATTTTTATAGTCATCATTTGAAGTCCTAGAGTTGAGATTTTTAGTCAAATTGAATATAAATACTGAGACATTCTATACTTCCTTAGATAAGGAGATAAAAATATGACTTTTTCTAATTTAATGAAGCATTGAAGCATATAGGTTATTGGCATAAAGGGTAAATTTAACAAAGTGATTCTAAAATTTACCTAGAAAGAGTTAAATATCTAAGAATCATCTAGAAAAACTCAAAAAGAAGAGTAATAAGAATGGCTTCATCCTAGTAAATATTAAAGTATACTTTCAGTATCAAAGCATCAAGATATTAGTGCCTTGCCAGACAAGCAGATCCATGCCCCAGAACATTCTGGAAGTTCAGTAATAGCACATGTAGAGGTGATGTCTTAAATCAGGGCTATAAACTATTCAGTAATCGGTGCTGTGATATAGGTCACTTCTTCACTTGTTAAGCCCAAGACGAATTTCATATGAACTAAGGCTTTTATTGTAAAAAATAAAAGTATGAAAAGAAAGTGTTAGCAACTATATAATCTTTTTTGTGGGACAAGGCTGCCTAAGAAGGGTATCGAAAGCAGGTTACATAAAGGAATATTATTACTCGATTTTCTATATAAAATTAAAAGCCATATTACAAAACAACACTTTTAAAATCAGAGACATAAAGCCATAATAAAAGTTAATACCTATGACCAATGTGTGACAAAGCATTGTTACCTTTAATATAGAAAAGAACCTTTCAAAGAAATATGGAGTATTAACTCCCAAGAGAAAGCTGATCAAAGAACATATGCAGTCAATACTAATATAAAAATCAGTAAACAAATTGTAAAATATTTAACATCAGAAGTAATTAAATAAATGAAAATTGTTACATGATATCAATCATATTAGCAGAGATTAAAAACAATGATAGTGTTCAGTGTTGGTGAAAGGAAAGAAAAGTGGATATTCTCATAAATACTGTTGGACTGCTGCTGCTGCTAAGTCGCTTCAGTCATGTCCGACTCTGTGTGACCCCATAGACAGCAGCCCACTAGGCTCCCCACTTACTGGTGAGTGTTAATTGGCACCACTATTGCTGAAGACAGTTTGGAACTGTATATCAAAAATCTCGATATTTATATATTTTCATCTAGCAAATCTGTGTGGATGGTGATGCTTAAGAAGCAGTTAGAAAACGGTTCAAAGATATGTGAGGATAAATGTTTATTGCCATATTAGTAATAGTATTAGGCTAACATATTGTACCATAGGAGACTGCTCAAACTGAACAACTGAACAGTGGAATACTACACAGGCATGAAAAGTAAAGGTGCAAAATTTTACTTGGTGCGTTAAATACCTTTTACAGTATATCAAGTGGGAGAGAGGAAAACAGATTTCAGAATGGTAGAGAAATACTCTGTTTTATTTGTTTTGGTTTATATTCCTCATATTCCTCATGTATTTTTACATGAGGAAAAGTCTGGAAGCATGAATGCCAAAATGTTAATTTTACTGACCTTTGGATATGAGACTTAATATGATTTAGTTTATTTCTTCTCTTAACTGTTTTTTCCCCATTCACCAAACTTTTATTGAGCTTTTGCTGTTACTAGCCATTGTATTTTCTGATATGATAAAGTATAATTTGTACAATGAAAATTTGATGTCATTTTAGGAAGGTAATTACAAATTAGAAATATTTTCGTTAAATAAAATAATGTCTTGGTCTTTAAAGTGGTATGTTCAGTTACTCGTTTCTTTGGACCACTTTATTCAGGAAAAGTGCAGGATAAAATGTGATATTAGTTTAATGTGCTGAAACAGCGAAAATGATCCTAATAAGAGAAATTTTTTTCATTTGTATGTACCATAAGCTGTCTCTACTGAACATAGCCCTTCTTCACATGGAAGGAGAGATGTTGATTGCATGGTCTACATTGCTTTGTATTTAAATCAGAAATAAGGGTTCTTGTAGGTTCACTGCGAAAAGAATGGGTTTTCATTGTGAGTAGCCATAATTGCCTACTGTTTACTTTCTTAATTTCAGGCAACTACAAGAGCAGCAACGACAAAAGGAGCTGGAGCGGGAAAGGCTGGAGAGAGAAAGAATGGAGAGGGAGAGAATGGAGAGGGAGAGGCTAGAAAGGGAAAGGCTGGAGAGAGAGCGGCTGGAACAGGAGCAGCTGGAGAGAGAGAGGCAAGAGCGGGAGCGCCAGGATCGCCTGGAGCGGGAGAGGCAAGAGCGGGAGAGGCTGGAGAGACTGGACCGGGAGAGGCAGGAACGAGAGCGGCAGGAGCAGCTAGAGAGGGAGCGGCTGGAGTGGGAGCGAGAGCGGAGAGTATCAGATGCCGGTAAGAAATTTACAGACTGCTCCGTGTTCCTGATGCCTGAGCTTGGTGGTGTTTGGTGGAGTCATCAGTTAGGAAGAATATTTAGCATTTGAGATTCTTGGGATTGAGCAGTACGATTCGAAATTAGAAAAAATATGTGGCGATTGCTACTTTATCTTTTTTTTTTTTAAATTTCTCTCTGTTGCTTTTATTGCTTGGAGACTTAAAGCTCTTGGAAAATTTTATTCTGGCATTCTAATTCTTCTAACTGCCTATAAATTGGCTATAAAGTGTAAATTAATTTCATGGGAAATTTTTTGTGTTAGATGAATTTGGAATATATTTCCCTTTTGAGGTTGCTTCAATTTTCTTGAATACTGTAGCTTTCCAGAAATTTGCTTGCTTGTGTTCTCAAGTTTTTGAAGGAGGAATTAAAAACAGCAAGTTAAAAAATACCATCTCTAAAGCTGACTAGTAATGTAAACATATTTTAATATTGTGAAAAATTAGTGAAAATTACTAAATATGATGGAATTTTATTGAAGGATATATGGGTAAAGATATGACTAAAGATTTGAGGTATTTTGACATTCATTAGAATTAGCATTTATTATAGGATTTAATAATTTTTCTATTCCATATGATCTATATCTAAAGTCTCAATGTGGGTTGATTAAATATTGATTGGTTTGTTGGGTTAATTCATTTGTTTTGATTGCCTAGTTAT
The DNA here is from genome assembly GCF_014754425.2 of Oryx dammah. Taxonomy (NCBI): domain Eukaryota; kingdom Metazoa; phylum Chordata; class Mammalia; order Artiodactyla; family Bovidae; genus Oryx; species Oryx dammah. Next base: position 51,906,061 of record NW_024070205.1, read on the forward strand.
TATCTGGGATTATAGTCAACATAACTTATCCACAAATGATCATTGAATTTGGAGGCTTCTAGCCCTTACTGATGAACTTTTTGCTAGTTTCTCTATTATTTTTAAAAAGCAACTTATTCTTCTTTGTCATCTTATTCATGTAATGTTAATGTCCTTTCACTGGATAAAATAATGAAGGTTAAGACAACTGTATTTTTTTGCTGTAAGAATAAGCTAATCAGTTTAATTTACTGATCTGTTACTTGATTTAAAGAAAACATACTGTCTTTGGATCTCAAAATTTATTTATAAGTTAAAACGTTCTTGAGTGAAGTCAGGTATTTGCACACGTGCTTTAATTCTCTGGAACTAACTGTAGTCTACGTTTGTACATTTTGTCTGAATGCTGGTTTTGTGGCTTTACTAGCTCCCTTTTTCTCTCTCCTTTTTTATCCTGTCTTTCGCCGCTGCTTTCTACCTCTGTCCAGCTCCATCCTCCGACAGCTCCCTGTATAGTGCTCCACTTCCTGAGTAT